>NC_056731.1:348624107-348743251 GCF_019279795.1 Protopterus annectens
TAGGACTTGTTTAAGCATGCCTTTTTTAAAGTACGTGTGTGTGTGTGTGTGTGTGTGTGTGTGTGTGTGTGTGTGTGTGTGTATGAGAGAAAGAGTGAGATCAATGGGCACATCGGAGCGCAGTAAAGAGGTTTACATACCTTTGACCTTTCAGCTCAAGAAAGCTGGGTAAAGTCTGAAATAAATGGGGAGCAAAGGCTCAAAAATAGGAACAGATTTTAAATATTGCTATTATAAAATTGCAAAGTAAGTTAAATAACAGGATTAGTGTTAACATGAATTTTCTGAAGGAAATAAAGTCTGAAAGTCAAATGCATGCCATTATTTCATGTTTTAATCCTCAATTACTGACAGGAAACCATACTTTTTAGCAGTAAGACACCAAAAAATAAAGCAAATATCTAGAGTTTTTTAAAAAAGATATATTTTGGATGTAAACTGCTTTCTCCAATACCATTTACATATACTACAGCAAGTATGAAACATTAGGTGGAGGAACTATTTCACATCAAAATTATATAAAAAAATATAGTAATAAAAAATATAAATAAATAAGTAAAACGCAACAAATTTACAGACAGCCCATTCTCTAAGTGCAATAATGCCTTCCAATATGTGTGCTATTGTTTAAATAATCCCCTTCCAGGGGTGTAGAGGCCCTCCACCTGCAGCTTCAAGTCTCAGAACACCCATGGGCAGGTGTTATTACAAAATAACACACACCTTGTTGAGCATTATTGCTTGCATATCTGTGAGGCGTGGTTGAAGAGAAGGGAAGTCGGAATGACAAGGTCAAAGCTAGAATCAGTTGGGCTGTAGGCAACTGACACAGAATGTCAAAGGTATTGCTTGACAGAAGAATGTCAAACAAGCTAAAAAGTAAGGTGTATGAAACAGTGGTGTGACCAGTACTACTGCATGGTACAAAAACCTGAGCACTGAAAGCAGAGCAGTTGAGGAATCTAATGGAGATGAAGTGCCTGAGGTAGGTGGTGGGATGCACACTGCGGAACAGATAAAGACATGAGAACATCAGAACAGAAGCCCAAGTAGCTCCATTTGCAAAGAATGTCAAAGGGAGTATATTATGATGGTTTGGGAAATATGAAAGCAGAAGACAATCTGGTGAAGAAGATCTGGAACAGACAAGAAGAAGGCAAGAGGAAATGAGGGCATCCAAAAAGAGATGGATAGATTGTATGAATTTCAGACTTCATATCCTTCAGAAAAATACATACTAATCCAAAACCTGATTTTTTATCAACTTTCTAGGTTTGTAAGAGCAATATTTGGAATCTGTCCCTGACTTTGGGCCTTTGCCCCAGATTTCCTGTGCTAAAAGGTTAAGAGGTATGTTGCTCACATTTTTGTTTTTTTTCCTAGTATACTACTAAAGATTGCAGTCTGTCAGAAATGCTAGACATTGGAGTTCTGAGCTTCTTCTTCCTCACTGAATGTTTGCTGACACAAATCTTGTTGTCTGACTAAATGAATTAGACTAACAAAAAATGTTGGCCTCTCTACAGGGAAATATGGCTAATGGCTGCTTTTTGTTAATTATTCTGACTGTAGGATTATTGCAATTTGTGTAAGGGAACTTGGAATACTTTAATGAACAATTTCTGTTTCGAGTAGAGCAAAGCTGAAGCACAATTTATGGATGTCATTTTTGCTATAACTGCTAGATGGTGGTTAGAGCTGTATGTAGAAAATAACAGACCCTCTTGTTTTCTCAATTGAAAGAGTCTGGCTTTACAGGACTAATTATGCATTTGTAGGATTATTGTGACTTATGTGAAACAACTTGAGATATTTTAATATGTGGCTACTGTTTCATGGAGAAAACCTGAAATGCAATACACAATTTCCATTTTAGCTGTAACTGCTGGGAGGTGAGCTGTCTTTAAAAAGTAATTGGCTCTTTTGCTTTTTTCAGTTAAAACAGTCAATATCTGGTTTTGCAGGTGTGCATTTGCATATTTACTGTGATTTGTGTGAAGTAGCTTGGAATACTTTAATGTGAGACAACTGTCTCCATGGAACAAAACTTAAATGCAAAGCATGACTTACTTTAAACACCCCCACACCATTACTCTCAGGCTTGGGAGCTATATTCAATAACTGACAGTCAGAGAGGAAAACCCATATACAACAACAAAGCTTAAGCTTTCCTAGTATCTCCCTCCATATATATGAAATTGACTGTTACTAACACTTTTAAGAGCCTTGTCATCTTTTATTGGAAAGTGTAGGAGCTGCAGCCATTTATGGATGTTACACCTCCTATCTTTACACAAAAATAATGGAGGATATAACAGACTAGAAACTGGAGGTGAGATTTGCTACTGCACACTCTTTGTGATTTTTTTAAAATAAATTTTGCCAAATACAACATATGGGTTTCACTTGAACTATTGATTGTTGTGGTGAAGCTGTCTTTACATAGCAACTGACCCTGTTCTTGTTTTTCTCATTTTAGAGAGTCAGTATCTGGATTTGCTGGACAAGTGTGCAAATGCATTATTAATGTGAAGTGTGAAACAACTTGAAAATGGCTGCTGTTTGTGTGGAAGTTCACAGAGCTAAAATACAATGCATGTCTGTCACTTTATCATCTGAAGTGCATACAAAAGTAGTTATAACTGCTGAGTGTGATTTGGAGCAGTCTGTTGAAAATAACTCTTTTCTTTGTTCAGTCTGAAAAATCACTGCCTGGCTTTCAGGACTAGCACACATTTGTTTAAAAGTAAGATGGACTACTTATCTGGACATCTTACATATGTATATATAAAGTAACTATAATTAGTGGGGCTATCTGTAGAAAAAAATGACCAGCTGGCATTTGTTGTTTGCTAATTATTCTGGCATAGCAGTACTAATGTGAAATGTGTGAAGCAACTTGGAATACCTTATTGTGTGGCAACTATTTGCATGCACTAAAAGTGAACTACATTACATAGGCATCCTCTTGTATTACAATTAGATATCCAAATTGTATAAGTGCCTTTTTGGGCTGGGTTAGTGGTTGTGTGGATGACAGTAACAGACTGTCTTGTGATTTGCTAATTTTAAATCCTCTTTCAAAACATTTAGGCCAAACAGGCATTGCAGAATATCCAGACCTTCAGAGCTTCTGGAGGCATGGTGGTTCCCACACACTCCAAGACAGAATAAGTAGATTTTAACACAGGCTCAGAAGTGGCCTCTTTCCTAAATCCCACCTATTCTAAAACCATTGCTTCTCAGATGAGTGCACAGGGGACCCTTGAAATTTGTATGAGGGCTGGGATGATTTCTTTAATTTTCTTCCCAAACATCAGAGATGTGTACAGGCCACTGCAGCTTGTGTTGGGCTGGGTAGAGTATGGTCATTATAACTTTCCTTACAAACTTCAGAGGGTCACTATAGCTTCTATGAGTGATGTATTGTCCAGGCATAACAAACCAGAAGTTGGAAACATTACTGTAATCATTTTTATCACTTTCATCAAAATCAAACATCATATGCATATACAGGTTGCTGTCTTTTCATAGGAGCATACGGAGACATTTTGTCCATATATATCTGACAGCAAATGCTTTAAATATATTATGTTAATTTCTTTTTCAGGTTCTCTCAGTAGGATAGAGAAGTTACATAGAAGGCAACTGTCTTTTGGGAGTGAGTAGGCATGCTGAGTGTATGTGTAACAGCAGCAACTTGAAAGACATTTGGCCACATGAGCCATCATTTTCATCACAGTATTAAACCAGGGGGTGTAGGGAGGCAGGTACTGTTGTCCTCAAACTATTTGCCTTCTCATTTTGTTGTGAACTGCTATTTTGTCAGTGTTGAACATTAAGCCTTGGATAAAATTCATGTCTTTCTTGAAATAAAAACAAGACTAAATTTATTTTCTTATGATTTTCTTTTTAGGGCATCATTAGATCAAAATTTTGGAAAAGAGCTCTAAAATGCACAACACAGTATCTAGAACCCTCAAGGCTTCTGCTGACATAGAGATTCCCAGTTGCCTTGTTTAATGTAGTTATTTTCTCCAAGTTTATCTTTGGTCAGCTGAGGTGTATTAAATAGATGAGGGTAAAAAACAAAGTTGAAGAATAACACACTGAAATTCTTTCCCTCTGAATTTTGTCCAGGCCATTATTGGATCAAAAGTTTGGAAAGAACCCTAAAATTCACCTCAGAACATCTAAACCTTCATCACTACTGGAAGCCTAGTGACCCCAATATCCCTAGTTTAATTAACTTATTTCCTGCACAAGTAATTAAAGTGAAGTCTTGGTCAGTTAGGATGTGCTGAAAGGTGTGTGCGTGAGTGTGTGAGAGTGTGTGTGTGTGTGAGTGTGTGTGTGTGCGTGTGTGTGTGTGCGTGTGTGTGCGTGTGTGTGTGTGTGTGTGCGTGTGTGTGTGTGTGTGTGCGTGCGTGTGCGTGCGTGTGCGTGCGTGTGCGTGTGTGTGTGTGTGTGTGTGTGTGTGTGTGTGTGTGTCTGTGTGTGTGTGTGTGTGTGTGTGTGTGTGTGTGCGTGTGTGTGTATGTGTGAGGGGGTCACCATGAAGCCCTTTGCATAGGGCACCAGATCATCTAAGACCAGTTCTGCTATTGCCCTTGTACCACATTATGTATTTAAAGTATGATATGTCTTAAAGTGTGCATGGATGCCATATGAGACAGCCTAAAGTCGAGGTAGTTCTCAATCATGATAGTTAGTGGAGAAACTAAATGTATGTTTGTGCTGTTAAGACATTTGCTTAGGAAGTTCCTTTTGTGAAGTAATGTGTGAGGCAAAAAATGCCACAAAGACTTCTCTGGTACTTTTTTTGTTCAGATACATGTTCACTGTTGATGGTCAGGGCAATATATCGGTCCTGTTTAGCCTTCAATTTAGGCTGTTTATTGCTTCTCAAAATCCTTTGCTGTTGCGCAATAGGTCTGTCTATCTGCATTATTTCAGAAAAGTAACTTTAGCTTTATTTGTCAGCTTCTTACAGTGATTCTTCATGTTCCAGCACTGGCCAAAATCCATTTGTAAATTGGTATAATTACATCTTTTCCAGGTGGATTTACATTCTGAAAAGACTTGCTTGTGTAAGGAAGCTTAGAAAAACATACAATTCAGTACTGAGCTTAACATGCTTCTCTGAACCTAAGGACACTGCTAATATTCTTATGGACAAATTCTCTTCCAAAATCACCTTACCCATCTTTACTTAGTTCCTTCCATACCTCTTCACTCCCTCCTCTCAAAACCAGTTTCTCCATGTTTTTTTGTTGCTTTCCAAATTGTTGCCGACAATATATCTGGATATCTGATGAGATTTGTTAAGACTCACCTAGAAAAAACCCTCCATTAGGTCTTTAATCTGAGTCTTTCTCTTCTCTTAAAATGAATAGCTTCTGTAGTGCTCTCTTCTTACCCTTGGAATTGCAATAATACTGATCTTATTAGAATTATTTTCATGGCTACAGAATGTATTCTAGCAGAATGATTTAGGCGATCTTATATTCAAGAATATTCTCCATTTTGGCTTTGTAAAGGGCAGATCATTCCTGCCCAGTATGATTGAATTCTAGCACTGCTGACACTTTCTATATAGAGAACATTCCTCCTAAATCTGACACAGTCATCAGAAACTTGTTTACCTATGTTGATAACATACGACAAAAAATCTCAAGGATGCACCATGTAGCTTGCCAACCAAATATCCAACTGGTGTGAAAAGACCAAACGATTGTATACTCAACAAGTTCTTTATTTGTATGAACAATGGTAAGCACTTTCACGTCTAGAGGACGCTTCTTCAGACCTCTATATTACAACATTTCACTTGCTCCTTAAGTATAAAGACAATTATCACATTCATTTAATTAATTAAGCCATTTCTAATTTAAAGTGCAAGTGCATAAATCTCAAAAACTTAATAAATAGAAATCTTATATGTATAAAATCTTATATATATAAACATCAGTTAGATTTCTAATTTAAAGTGCAAGTGCATAAATCTCAAAGACTTAATAAATAGAAATCTTATATGTATAAAATCCTATATATATATATAAACATTAGTTAGATTCATTCGGAATTGATAGTATATCAAAGTACTAACACATATTAGTTAAAATAAAAGTAAAACACTAACATATAAAATGTATAGAATTTAAAAAAACAGAACAATAGAAAATGCTTAAAATGTCAATGAAGCTTAGTATAACCATAACAATTAATTCTTGAAAGAATTAATTGTTGGAATATAACTATTTTCTATATAAAAAATTGGTGAGGTGACATCAAATCATCGTAGCGTGAGTAAGCACATAAAAACACTGAATGCCAATATCAATGTTTCAAAGGCCTAGATATCAAATGCGGCTTTAAAGTAATTTTTTCATTAAGCCCAAATTTATGTGCCTGTAGCCTAAGGATCCATCTATTCTCTATTTCCTCTGTATGGTTTTTTACATTACCTAGTCTATTTGTTCTTCTTACTGTTTCAAGCACTCTAAACTTGAAACTGTGATTGGATCCATGCTCCATAATATGAGATGTCAAAGCATTAGTATCATTTTCCTTATTTACTGCATATATGTGTTCCCTTATCCGTTCACGAAGAGTTCTATTTGTCTTTCCTATGTAGAACTTATCACATATTTCACACTGTGCCAAATAAACTAGATCTTTTGTTCTACAATCCGCATATCCTTTAAAGGTATAAACCTGACCTGTATGTGGATGTATAAAACTTTCCTTGTCTGTTATATATTTACATTGGTTACATGTGCGGCAAGGGAAAGTCCCTTTCCTTTGTGATTGCAGTGACTTATTCCCAGTTATTTCATAGCACAATAACCTTTTAATCAATGTAAATGCTTTGGCATCTCATATTATGGAGCATGGATCCAATCACAGTTTCAAGTTTAGAGTGCTTGAAACAGTAAGAAGAACAAATAGACTAGGTAATGTAAAAAACCATACAGAGGAAATAGAGAATAGATGGATCCTTAGGCTACAGGCACATAAATTTGGGCTTAATGAAAAAATTACTTTAAAGCCGCATTTGATATCTAGGCCTTTGAAACATTGATATTGGCATTCAGTGTTTTTATGTGCTTACTCACGCTACGATGATTTGATGTCACCTCACCAATTTTTTATATAGAAAATAGTTATATTCCAACAATTAATTCTTTCAAGAATTAATTGTTATGGTTATACTAAGCTTCATTGACATTTTAAGCATTTTCTATTGTTCTGTTTTTTTAAATTCTATACATTTTATATGTTAGTGTTTTACTTTTATTTTAACTAATATGTGTTAGTACTTTGATATACTATCAATTCCGAATGAATCTAACTGATGTTTATATATATAGGATTTTATACATATAAGATTTCTATTTATTAAGTCTTTGAGATTTATGCACTTGCACTTTAAATTAGAAATCTAACTGATGTTTATATATATAAGATTTTATACATATAAGATTTCTATTTATTAAGTCTTTGAGATTTATGCACTTGCACTTTAAATTAGAAATGGCTTAATTAATTAAATGAATGTGATAATTGCCTTTAAACTTAAGGAGCAAGTGAAATGTTGTAATATAGAGGTCTGAAGAAGCGTCTTCTAGACGTGAAAGCGCTTACCATTGTTCATACGAATAAAGAACTTGTTGAGTATACTATCGTTTGTTTTTTTCACACCAGTTGGATATTTGGTTGGCAAGCTACATGGTGCATCCTTGAGATTTTTTGTCGTTTTTTTGTCGTTTGATTTGCTTTCTATTTTCAAGGTGCTTCACTCGAGGGGATTACTCATAACGCTACTATGTTGATAACATAGTCTCTCCTTTCACCATGACATTTTTTGTGGTGGTTACAAAATCCTACTGTCTTGCACAGCTTGTCTTTCATGGTATCTCCTAAGGGGTCAACCAAGTTTAAGTCCCACTTTATTCTTCCCATTACTGAATACAATGCCCCTTTTGGCATGTACCTCACCAAGCTTCTATATCACCTGGAGATACTGCAAAACTGCCTTACTAAGATTATCTCAGGTCTCAATATTTTTAGATATTTTGATAGACTAAAAGCTATGTTCATCTACCTGGTATCAGAGAGACACCAAAGAGATGATCTCTGCTTTGCCTTTTGTGTATTTATGAATTCTTCACCAAAACAGAACAAGTGTTAAAGCAAATACTTGATCTAGATACATAAATCTATATTACCACATCAGCAATACCAGATGGTGAGTTAACTACCTATCTAATGTACCCCTGATCTCTACAAAACACTTTCCTAAGTTACATATCAAATAAAGCACTCAGCAGGCATCATAAGAACCAATCTGAATGACTGGACTGACAGACACAAACCTTCACCGGGCATATGTGGACAAATCAGACTTAATAGGAGACATTGTTGGTCTACCACCAGTACTGAGTGATGTTGCTGTGCTTCTTGGTGATCACCTTGTATTTATTATTTATTCAAGACTTTGCTTAACAGGGTAGTGCAGTGATTTTAACAGAGTAGTTGCAAGCACAGACTTGGTGACTACAATCACAGTGATAAAATAGATACAATCAATGGCACAAACATAATATAAGCAATTGCAAGGTTAACATAACTTTAGTAAGTAAGAGGGCTAGCTTGTTTAAAAATGTGAATTTCTGCGCCTGGGGCACTTGACAATGTTTGGTAACTACGGTACCTGAGAAGAGTGTTTCTGTGTTGAATATTTGTACTTTTTGACCTTTTTTGCAGTATTTAGTTAGAACCGCTGCTCTCTAGGCAGAAGCTCCCAGCAGAGATCTGTATAGTCACTGAAATTTCGCAGCCTAATTCCACCTTGTAATCAGTGCAGACACTGATCTCTCACAGTGTAAGTTTCTTTTTAAACACCCTTACTATCTAGAGCGATTTTTTTTAACTACTATAGCATCAAGTTTGCACATAGCTGAGTGCATCAAGTTCCTTGTCTTATTCACCTGTTCAATATTTAATTTTCCCTCACTCCTCCCTAGTAGATCAGTAGGCATGGATATACACTTCCCATCTTTCTCTATGGCTAGTCTGGTTGAGATGGGTATTCTGAGGTATTGTAGCAATTGCCTCATGTACACTGACAATCCACTTTTTCTTATTCTTAATAAAACAGATAAAGTATGTGAGAGGTGCAAACACACTTCATCGCTGGAGGCAAAACTCTCTCTCATACAACCAAAACTAATCATAAAATGGTTGTCAGTGACACTTGCACCATGCCTTCTGCACAGGGTAAACACCCTTCACATAAAACTAGTTATACTGAGGGGCTTACAGGTAATCTTCTCAAAACACTAAGACCTTCTGCACAACACAATTAAAAAAGGGTCCTCAGTCATCATGTAAACACTCCATTAAAACACCACCCACAGGTATAACTAGTAACACTGTATCCAATGCCTGTACTGATAACCCCTTAAGGCAAACCAATACACAGCCAAATTTCTTGGTCATTGGTGATTCTATAGTGAGGCACACCAATGTTCCCCTCACCAGACTGAGTAATGAGAGAGTCACGGTTAGCTGCCTTTCCAGGGCTATGATTGTCAAGTCACATGGGCACTCAGGTCATTGAATCACAGGTACTAATATGACTATGTTATAGTCCATGTCGATGTTAATGACCTGAGACATACCTCCCTTGACTATATGAAGTGAGACATGATCAAGGTCATGGACTATGTGTTTCAGGCAAGTGTGAGCCTAGCACTGAGCAGCATAATACCTTCTCCAAGGATGATGCCACAATACCAACATAAAATCACTGATTTTCACAATTGCTTAACTTCTGGTCAGTCCAAGGGGGTACAGTATTTGATGGCCTGGGATAATATGGTTGAAAGACCACACTGTTTTGCTAAGGTTGGTCTGCACTTATTCCCTCTAGGCTTTCAAATATTGGCAAAGACCCTTCCCACTCCCATAATGCCTTTTTTAGGCAAGGCCAAGCTAACAAACCTCCCGACTAAACTGACCCTATGAAGGAATATCCAAAGAAATCCTTGCATTCACCGCTGCAGTTTTCATTAGAGATGGGATTTCCTGCCGTGAAGCCCACCGTCCAGCCAGTTTACCAAAGTCTACCATTGCTTTAAGGTATGCTGAATGTCTCCTACACACTTCTTGCATAACATAGAGCATAAAGGTGATGTTCATGCATACCATCCTCAGAACTTCTTTGCTGACAGTCCGAATGCTGTTTTTAACCATCGGTCTGTTAACTCTGTCCATTTCTTGCTGTTTTTCTGTTTATTGGCTTTCTGGTGATTACATCTGTTTACTGAAGTCCTCATTGTTGCAGATAAGTACCCAGTTGGGTTGTTTGTTCTTTTTTTGATTGTTTTGTGCTGTTTGGGGTTAGTGCCATCCAGGAAGGGTAAATACCAGTGTGGGAGACTGATTCCCCATAAAGACTACCATGATAAGTGTCTTTTTTGCCTAGGTACTGCTCCCAACCATAGATCTTTCTCAAATTGTCAGGCAGTTGTCCCTAAAATTCTTCATAGTAAGCTTTCTTCCCTTTCATTGTATCTTCAGAACCAATGTCTTAAGCTTTCTTGCTAAAGATATTATGGCTGGAACTAACTGTCCTGAGGGTCAGCCTTCAGGGAAGAAGAAGGTGCATAAGGTAAGACTGGAATCTTCTGCTGTCCAGCCTCTGCCGGGAGTTTCTTCTGAGGTTATTATGAACCTGGAGGCACCCCCCAGTTGTTTTGTCAGATTCCTCTACTGTGTCTGGGTTGGAGGCTGGTGAAGATCTAGCAGGCAGCATGTCCGATGACAGTTTGCAGGTGTCCATTTCAGGTGTTCAGGGGGAACCATGGCTGACTGTTTCTGAGGGGTCTAGAGGAGTTCCGCCATTTCTGTTTAGGGAAGAGGTTCCTACTACAGTTGTGGAATATTGTCCTGAGTCTGGGCCTTCTCTGGTTTCTCGGACAGATGTCCCATTAAAAAAGAAACAGAAAAATAATCATGTTTGTTCTGCTCCTACGGATCCACAAAATGTGTGACAGGCCTTTACTCTGGTGTCGTTTAGTGCTTTACTGTCGTTAAGGCCTCCTCAAGGGCTTTTGGTTCCTGCTCCTCCTTGGTCCTCTTCTTCCTCTAAAAGGCCCAGAGAATTGAATTCTTCTGAGGAAATGGTGGATATTGATGATGAATCCCTTGCTTATTCTACCCAGATTCCTTCTCCTTGAGAATACAGGTCTGAGGAGGAGGGCTCTCATACTCTAAATAATCCTTCTGAGGAAATTTCCTTTGGAGACACAGTCTCTAGGATGATGGAATTTTTTTAGTGGGATTGCGCCCAGGTTTCGAATATCCATACGAGGTACTATGAGTTACTGCAGATGGTATCTCCTAAACCTGCTTTCATTCCTCCTCCCTTTGCTTTACTGGATGTTTTTTTTTTCAATGCCTCTAAAGCTCTGGTTTCTCTGCTCTCTGCTCCCAAGAAGTCTGATAGATTTTAAAGGGTGCCTGAGGACTGTTCCTTTTTGTTTAAATGTCCTGCTGCTGACCCCTCTGTGGTGTCTGTAGCCTCTGATAAACCATCTCAATTGCTTCCTTCATCCAAGTTACTGCCTTCTGACAAGGACAGTAGAACCATGGATAGGTTGGGTAAGAAGATTTATACTTTGGCTACCCTAGCTTTTAGGGCTATTAATTATCAGACCATTATCTCTAGGTATGTCTTGGCTCTTCTGTCTCAGGCTTGTCAGCTTCTTTCTGATCTTCCAGATTCTGAGAGTAAATCTTCTGCTCTTTACTTGCTTGGGACTTCTTCTCAGGTAGTTCATCATTCTATCAAATGTAGTTATGATGCAGCAGATGCCTCTTCTAGGGCTAATGCCTTCGGCTCAGTTCTGAGGAGATATTCTTGGCTTAGACTTCAACCTTTGCCTGATGATATTAAGGCTATGTCGATGGATGCTCCTCTGGATGATATTCTTTGGTCTGATGAAGTGGCTGCTGGTTTATTTAAGTCTCTTTAGGAAAAGGGGAAGGCTTTATAGGAGCTTAAGCATGTCTTTGTTTCTCCTGTGCCTAAATTTCAGTGACAACACCCTTCTAAGCCAGACTTTGTTCATAGGCAATCTCGCCCTCCTTCTAAAGGTAAAAAGGGTTCATAGGTTCATACTAAGCTAACTACCCTTGCGAGCCATTTCAAGCCTAGCCAGTTATCCCTTGTGAGACTCAAACCCTGCGCCTTGTGTTTGTATGGCAAACACCTTAACCTTTAGGTCACCCTCCCAACCCAGTAAATGGACTTCTTCTGCTAAGGCCACTCAGACTGCAGGGATATTTAAGCCTTCCTTTCCTGACAAAGCAGGTGATGTCTAGCTATCCACCTGTTCCCAGCCACATTCCTCTTTCTCTTTGCCTTTCTTTTTCTCTTCCTGGTTGGCTCTGAATCACCCGGGATTCTTAGGTTCTGTCAATCATTCGGCAGGGGTACTTCATGATCTAGATTTTCAGCCCTCCTTTCATGGGCATTTCTCAGCCTCCTCAGGAATAGCTTCCTTTTTTTCCAGAGGTTCTTCAAGAATTCTTGCCTCAGGGTACTATTCAAGAAGTGCCTGTATCCCAAAGGGGGAAAGGGTTTTATTCAAGAATGCTTCTCGTGCCCAGGAAAAAAGGTACTTGGAGACCTATTCTAGACCTCTCCCATCTAAACACTTTTCTGAAGGTGACTTCCTTTCAGATGTTGTCCCTTCAGATCCTTTTTCCTCTCTTGCTCCCTTAGGCTTTTCTGGGGTCTCTGGACCTCAAGGATGTTTATCTCCGTATTCTGATCCATCCTCTTTTCAGGCGATTTTTCATTTCAGTGTTGCTTCCTGGCATTTTCAGTTCTGTGTTTTGCCCTTTCTACTGCCCCAAGGGTATTCATCAAATGCCTCATTCCTGTAATTGTCTTTTGCAGGCTTCAAGGGATCCAAATCTTTCCTTATTTGGATGACCTGCTGATTCAGGCATCTTTTCCAGAGGTCCTTTTGCAAAATCGTTATTTTACCATTTCTCTTGTTCAGAACCTGGGGGTTCACAATACATTTCAAAATGTCTTCCCTGATTCCTTCTCAGGATCATGTCTTTCTAGGTTGCAGGAGTCAAACAGTGCCAATGCTGCCATCCCTGCCTCCTCCTATGGCACTAACTCTTGTTTCTTTCTTTCAAACTATTCTTCTCCTAGCCTCCATTACAGCCAGGGAGTTTCTGAGAGCTCTTGGGTTAATGGCTTCCACCATTCCAATGCTTCCACTGGCCAAACTCCACATGAGGAAGTGGTTTCTGAAGTTGGTGTGGCTTCAGCATGTGCATCCTGTAGACTTTCTTGTTCCTCTTCTCTCATGTCTCAAGAAAGACCTTCTGTGGTGGATTCAGAAGTTGTCTCTGAATCCAGGTCTCCCTTTTAAACCTCCTCTTCCTTCTCAGGATCTCTTCACTGATGCTTCAGGTGTGGGATGGGGAGCAACATTTGGCTCTCTGAGGGTTCAGGGAGTGTGGTTGCCTTGTCAGCAGAAGGAACACATCAGCATCAAAGAGACGAGGGCTCTTATCCTGGCTCTTCGGGCTTTTCATCCTCTCTTCTCTCTGGGGCTTCTCAAGGTATTCACAGACAATACCACAGTCATGTGATATATCAACAAACAGGGGTACAAGATCTTACAGTCTTTGCTGGCTGGCACTTCTGGTATGTGGTCTGGCTATCAAATATCAAGTAACTCTTCAGGCAGTTTATGTTCCTTCAGATCAGAACATTGTGACAGACAATCTGAGAAGGTCCTTCACTCAATTCCATGAATGGATACTTTGCATGTATGTATTTCTGGACATTGTTCACCAATGGGGTACTCCTCAAGTAGATCTCTTAGCCTCCTCTCTGAACAGACAACTTCCTCTGTTTTGTGCCAGAGTCCCAGGTCCTCTGGTATGGAAGGTGGATGTTTTTTTTATTTTCTTGGAAGGGGATGTTTCTTTATGCATTCCCTCCCCTTCCTCTCATTCCGAGAGTCCTGTGCAAGATTCAACAGGATGATCCCAAAATCTTGTTGGTGACTCCCTTTTGGCCATGACAGCACTGGTTCCTTCTATTTTTGCATCTAGCCAAGGGCAATCATCACAAGTTACTTCACAGGGTGGATCTCCTCATACAAGTCTTTCATCCATCCCCACCTGTCCACGCTTCAGCTGACACTTTGAGTGACAGGTTTTTGATCCCTCATAGACACCTTTTATCTGAGGACATGCTGCAGGTCTTGCAGGAGGCCTGGAAACCTACTACTAGGAAATCCCACTTGTCTAAATGGAAAAGGTTTTCTATTTGGTGTCTTTCTCGTGACTTGGATCTTCTTTCTATGGATGTCCCTTTGATTCTCTCTTATTTGTGTGAGGTGCTCAGTGCTGGTTTGGTCTATTCTTCTATTAAGGCCGACATCAGCTATTTCTGTTTGTCTGCCTTTAACTCCTGCCATTAGCTTCTAGATTTGAGGCTAAGCAATTTCTTAAAGGCTTCCTTAATATTAGAATTCCCATGAAGCCTGTTCCGCCTCCCTGGGGTCTTAATTTAATTCTGGAAAAATTGACTCTGGCTCCTTTTGAGCCTGCTGTTTCAGTTTCCTTGCAACATTGTTCTTGGAAGACAGTTCTTTTGTTAGCTCTTACTTCTGCCAGACAGGTGTGTGAGTTGCAAGCCCTTATGGCTTATCCACCCTTTTTGATATTTCATGAGGACAGGGTGTCCTTGCGTACTAATCCTTCATTCATGCCCAAGGTGGTTAATGAGTTGTCATTTAATCAGTCTATTAATTTCTCTTTTTTCCCCTCTCTGCAATTTGACAGTGAGAGGGTGCTGCATACCTTAGATGTGCATAGACAACTTAGATTTTATTTGGATAAAACTAAGGCTATCAAAAAGTCTGACCAGTTATTCGTTTCCTTTCATCCTAGGTCCTTAGGTTTGGCTGTTTCCAAGCAAACTATTTCCACTTGGATTTCAAAGGCTATTTCCTTTTGTTACACTTTTTATGGCAAGAGTCTTCCTTCTGCAAAGGCTCATTCCACTAGAACTGTGGCTTCTTCTGGTGCTTTTTTCAAAGGCTTAGACACTAATTTTATTCTTGAAGCTGCTACCTGGACCTCTGTGCATACCTTTACCGAATATTACGAGTTGGATGGTATCTCCCGAGCTAGAGCTGGTTTCGCTGATGCCATTCTTCATGGCTTCTTAGAGGGCCCTGCTGCTGCTTCCTCCTTCCAACTTTCTTCTTGAACTTTGGCACTCTTCCATTAGTAAGGAATACTAAGGCAGTGAATGTAAGGACACAGTACAGTTGTGTAAAATCTTACCATAACAGTAGATGTCCTTGCCGTCACTGTTGCAGTATTCACTCCTGCCCTCCATCCCCCTAGTTTTTTTTTCCTTCCTGGGTGTGCAGTTTCTCTTTGGTTTTCCTTGGACTGCTGTTCCTACGGGGGCAATCAGTTCTGAGGATGGTACGCCTGAACGTCTCTTTTATGCCCTGTGCTATGAAAGGAGTATGTAGGTGACCTTCAGCATACCTTAAAGCAATGGTAGACTTTGGTAAACTGGCTGGATAGTGGGTTTCACAGCAGGGAATCCCATTTATAATGAATACTGCAGTGGTGAAGGCAAGGATATCTACTCTTATGGTAAGATTTTACACAACTGTACTGTTTCACTGCTGAATGCTAGAAATCTTAACAAGAAATTATACTCCCTGCAAGCCTTCCTGGTCTTGGAGAATGTAGACATCTGTGTAGTAATAGAGACATGATTTAAGTTAAGTCCCCCAGCAATGCAAGGTGATGATGCCTTTCACATCTTTAGACCACATACTGCACAGGAGGGAACTAAAGGTGGAGGAGTCTCAGTCTGTATTAAAATCAATCTCACATCCAGATTAGTTAAAGTGTATGACCCACTGGAACTCATACATGTGCAATTCATCAGAAACAGGGTCTCATACCATATCCTTGCAACCTGTAGGTCCCCCTTCATTTCCCAGGAAACCCATACTACCTATATTACCCACCTCAATGCACTAGAGTTCCTCACTGTTCAACCCAATATGATATTCATGGGGGATCTCAACTACCCCTCTAGAGATTAGGCATCCTATGCCACTTCTAATGTACAAGCCCAGTGATTCCTAAACTTTGTTAATACCAACATCCTGGAACAGTTGTTCCATTCTTCTACCAGGGGTACAAACACCCTTGACCTTGTATTCAGAAACATGGGGGGGCTGATGTTACTCACCAAATGTAATGTCTTCACTTGTCATATCTGACCATAAGACAGTATTGCTTGAATTAAACATTAAACCCAGGGATTCAGTGAAACCAAAAACCTTTAGGAACTGTTCCAAAGCTAACTTCTCTCTACTAAGTGACAACTTAGCTAAATTGCAAGCACTCCCAAACTCAGTAAACACTATAGCATATGTTGAGCTATTTACAAAATCTCTGTACAGCCATATTGATAGCTCTATAGAGCAAGCCATGCCCACTTGTATTAAGAGTAAGACAAACTCAAAAGACAAGCCACCCTGGTGGAATTAAAATATCATACGGTTACATAATAAAAGAAAAAAATCTTGGCTAAGCATAGGAGGAACAAAGTCTTACATACTATAAGCCCTCTGACAAATATAAATAGGTAGCTAAGAGAGTTACTTAATACTTCAAAGGCTAAATCTGAAGAAAAAAATAGCTTCTCAGCCAAAGGACAACCACAAAGCTTTCTGCAGCTATGTCCATGACCTCAGGGGAAATACACAACAATGTACTGAACTTATTGTAAATGGCATCACACATTCTGAACCAGAGGAGCAGGAGACATCTAAAGAAGAAATATGGACACGGGAAAGAAAAAGAAATTTAATATGGTTCAGTATTCATGCAAAGGAGAGAGCAAAACTAATCAATATAAAAAAAAGGCAGCAGCAAAGATAATTGAAGAGAAATACAGGCAACGGCATCTAGATATGGAAAATTTTGCAATGCAAAACATAAGAAAACAAAGAGGAAAAGTAGAAAAAAGGCTTAATAATAGAGAAGTTAAAGAAATAGAAACTGAGGTTATGGATTACCTGTGAAGTGAAGGATTTAGTGCAGAAAATCTAACTTTGATAACACCACAGAAGGAAAGAGCAATAGATCTCCAAATTAAGAAGAAACCAATGGAGCAGGAAACAACATTGATCAGTTGCCATATGAAGATAATTTAGAGCCTTCCACAGAAAACCAACAGAAGTTCAGTTGGAGATACACAACATGGAAGTAACAGAAAACTGTGGCAACTCTGATGCAGTCAATGTTGTGGTGTGATAGGGCAGTGAGTTCCCATATGATAGAGCAATGGTTGACACAGGATGAAAATGAATAGAATCTGGCACAGGAAGATGCTCTGGAACTTTCTGTAGAATGTCCACAGGAAATGGAGAACAAAGAATGTGCCCTCAGTTTAGAAGAAAATGATCTAAGAGAAGAGTTCCTTGATTTAATAGAGGTGGACAGACATATTAGCATCAATGAAAGAAATAGACTACATAAAACCCAAAAGGGGGTCTTTGTTAGTCAATAAAACCCAAAAGGTTAGATCTTTGATAAAACAAATGAACACAGTAATTAGGACTATTCATAGAAATTCATGTGATATGACAGATGTAAATAGGATATATTACTGTGCAGCTAAATTAATACCAGATAAAGTCTTACCACAAAAACACAGGGCAGTAAGGGAAAGGAAGGGGGAGAACTCAAATGCCATCACGGAAGTTTCGAATAGAGAAAACTATAAAGCAATTAAAACAAGAAGTGCCACTGTTAGAATAGTATAGAAGAGGGAACAGATCAACAAAACACTCAAAAAGATAGACATGATAAAAGCAATGTGCAGTATCAGAATAGATCAGGATTTATTATACACTATTGTAAATAATAAACTAAAAATATCAGCACAGGCAGAAAAACTTAAAAGATATGCAGAGAAATATAAAGGAAAAGTACAAAACAAGCAATTTAATGATGACCCAAAAAAGTTTTATAGAGAATTGGGAAACAGGTCAAAAGAAACTGAAATACCACCAAAAAAAGAAGTAGATTCATTTTGGAGAAATATCTATGATGCTCATGTGGAACATAACAAAAATGTTGAATGGCCAGAAGAATTAAAAGAAAGAATAAGAAGTTCAAATGCACAGGATATGAAATAGGATGAACTAATGGTCAGTTAAGGAAAGCTCCTAATTGGAAAACCCAGGCCCAGATGCACTATCTAACTTCTGGCTAAAAGTATTAACATCTTTAAATGAAGATTTAGCCATGAGTAAGAACTATTTGTATGCGTGCCCTGTACACCAACCTGATTAACAACAGGTAAACAATACTCTTACTTGAGTGAACTGCAAGCTATCCTAAAACTACAGACCAATAGCTTGCCTTCTGAAAACATATAAACTATACAATGAAATTGATTCTGACAATGTTTATAGTCATTTAGAAGAAAATTCAATCGTGGCAATAGAACAAAAGGATAACAAAAGAAAGTCATATGGAACAAAGGACCATTTGCTGTTAAATAAATTCATAATGGAGAATTGTGAAAAGGGGAAGAATCTAAGTATAGCATTCATAGAATACAAAAAGGCATTTGACAGTATCCCACATTTATGGATAAAAGAGTGCTTAAAAATATATAAGATGCAACTTACACTGATCAATTACATTACAGCGACCATGAACCAGTGGCAAACCACTCTGCAGTTAAGCCATGATAAAGGACAAATTATTATTCCAGGTATAAAAATTCAAAGGGGGATATTCCAGGGTGACTGTTTGTCACAGCTGCTCTTTTGTCTTCTCCTTAACCCATTGTGTTCTCAACTTAATCATGGCTTTAATTTGGCTCTCAGAAAACAACAAAGTGTAAGGTCTTATCTTCTTTTTGTAGACAATTTAAAACTGTATAATTCATCAGATGAGGAACTGCAAGCCTAACTGCAAGTGGTCAATACCTTTTCAGATGATAAAAGAATGTCATTTGGTCTTGATAAATGTGCAAAAGCATCCTTTAAAGCAGGAAAGCTGCAGCACCAAGAAAACATCAGCTTGGGGCAGGAATTTCATATAAGAGAACTTTAGCAAAAGGGAGTGTATAAATATTTAGGAATTGATGAAGGATCAACAATAAAACAACAAATGAGAAAAAAACTTAGTAAGCAATATTTTACAAGACTAAAATTAATACAAAAACAGTGCTGACATCTAGGAACAAAGTCCAAGCTATAAACCAATTTGCTCTTCCTGTCCTACTGCAGAATTTTGGAGTGACTGACTGACCCCAAAACATGTTGGATTGGTTGGACAGGAAAACAAGAAGGATGCTTCATGCTTATCAAATGTTTTAGAAACATCAGTGTATACCAAGACTATATATTCCTTGCTCTGAAGAAGGTATGGGCCTCCTCGAAATTGATTACATGTATAGATCTGCAGTTGTAGGACTACATACATATCTGATGACCTCACAAGACTTAAATGTTGCAAAAGTTTTAAAACATGAGGAGAATAAGTATAAGATTACTTCCCTGCTTAGTTTAGCAGAAGTATATCGTCATCAAGTGGGAATGGAAATCAAACCGGATGTAGAGAAAAATCAGGCAGCAATTGAATGTGCCAAAAAACAAAAGAAAGAATATAAGGTGAAGGATCAGTTGAGAAGGCAAGAAATGTGGAAAATGCATAAATATAGTTGTAAGTATAGAAAACTCTTGGAACAACCTCATGTTGATCAGGATCGAATGCAGGACTGGTTAAGGGGAGGTAAATTTAAACCAAAAGATGAAAGGTTAATATTGGTGGCCCAAGAGAGTAGACTACATACACGTTGGTTTATAAAGTCCATTTAACATGTGGGAGAAACAGACACATATAGGTTTTGTAAAACAGAATTGGAAACAGTTGCACATCTTGTTGCTGGCTGTGATATACTAATGGCAGAATGACCGTATACTGAAAGGCATAATAATGTGACAAGACTATTGCATTAGGAATTGTACAGACATTATAATACTGAAGTAGCTGAAAAACACTGGAAACATGAGCCACAAAGCATTATAGTAAATGATGAAGTTTATATCACATGAGATCAACCATTACCAGTAGTTCAAAAACAGATGCAAAAAAAAACAGATATAGTAGTTCATGAAAAGAAGACAAAAGTAGCATTGATCATTGAAATTGCTATAAACAGTGACTACAGTGTCTTACATACAGAGAGATACAAAGTCATAAAATACCAGGATGTGTAGCAGAAACAAGATCAATGTGGAAGAAGGATACCCAGACAGTTTAAATAATAGTAGTAGAGCAACGGGTCTTATAAAAAAGAAATTACAATTGTACTTAGATATGTTACCAATACATGTAACTCGATATGAATTGCAGAAGGAGTCATTACTGGGCATATTGCAGGTACTAAGAGCAATTCTGGCTACCATCAAAGATTGAAACAATACTAATTTCATGAGCTTTTATCATACTTTGACTTAGGAATGGGGTCCATTCCCTTCATGGTATTAAAAACCCAAAAGACTTGGAGAAATTAAAAAAAAAAAAAAAAAACAGAATCCATTGCCAACATTTTGACTGACAGGTTCAGCTCAAATTTCGCCCTCTACTCCCCCTGATAGTCCAAAAGAAATACTGCATACCATAATTTCTTCCAACCATTACTAAAGAACAGGTCATCAATGCACTTTCCAAGGCCAAAAACATTGCATGGATGGGCCCCAATAAAATTTCAGGATGCTTAATAAATAGTGTGAAACATGACCTCACTGGTCCACCTGAATCACTTTTCAGCTGGAGCCTACAGTCAGTTATTGTACCAGGGAATAGAAGATAACTACAGTCATTCCCCTGCACAAAGGAGGTCCAACCACTGATCCAGGTAACTACAGCCCTATAAGTCTGAGCAGCCTCCTATGCACAGGATTGGATAGAATCATCATAGACATGACAAATGAGGACACAGATCACCTGCAAACACTGGAACCATCACAGTTCAGTTTTGTTAGGGGAAGATCATGTCTATTAAATCTGGTAGACTTTTTTGAGAGGGTCACCAGAGCATTGGATGAAGGAAAGACTGTCTACACAGCTGACCTTGACCTGGCCAAGCCTTTGATGTAATACTTCATGCAGGCATTTTAGACAAGCTCACTAATTTAGGTATAAACCATTTTATCACCATCTGGATAGCCAATTGGCTCATTGATAAGACTAGGAGGTCAAAATAGGTAAGGCCACCTCCACCAAGAATCCAGTCACTAACGGAGTCCCTCTAGGGCCTGGTACTGGCCCTACTCCTTTCTGGCATCTAGTTCTCTGAAATGAATGCAAATGTTATAGGTTTATGGCTGACTAACTTTGCAGATGATTGCAAGCTGGGGGTTATTACTGATTCCCCTACAGACACTAGCATTCATCAAGCAGGCCTATCTCTAATTAACACATGGTACCAAAGCCTTGATCTTAAACTCAATGCAAAGAAATGCATAATTGTATCCTTTGGGAAATCGACCCTCCTGGTTAATTGTCATGTTGATAATATGCCCCTCAGAATCAACCTGTGGTCAGAGGTCTAGGTACACACATAGAACATATAGACAGTAGCCTTACCTTCAACCACCCCATGGCCCCAGTGGTGAGGAGATCCTTTTGTGTTGCACAGCTTATAAGTTAGGGTATCCCATCTGGTCCAAAGAGGTCATTGCCCCACTGCACTCTGCCCTTATCATACCAATCAGAGAGTACAATGCTTCCTTCAGTATGCACCTGACCAGGCATATGTAGCAAGTAGAGCGAACTCAGATGTTCCTTACAAAAAGAATACAAGGCATAACAAACCTGCCTTATACAGAGCACCTTAAAGCATTTTCCCTCTCTTCATTCTTCTATAGATTGCTGAGGGGTGATCTGTGCCTGACTTGCAAGGCATCTGCAAATTCCACACTTGCGTATCTCCTGCATCATTGTAAGTCAAAGTGTACATGAAATGCAAGGTCTAAGGACCTGAATTTTCTCTGTGAGTTAAACAGAACATGCTGGAGAGACAGATATGTGTCCCACAAACTGCCTCTCTTATGGAACAGTCTTGCCATTCATGTGAAGCTGAGTTCATCCATTACCCAGTTTAAAGTGTAACCTAGGACAGTGGATGTGCAATAGGAAATTTGAAGTGGGCCTGGCACTTCCCTTATGACAAGAGATTGCTTATAAATTCCTGTCCCTCAATGCCCTATTTAGATACAGGACATCATTATTCTTTTTGGAAAACTTATTTAGGCTTAGAAAGGTCCCATGGGTCATTAGCCTAGTAACAATCTGAATCTAAGACTCTATGAACCCATATGCTAGAAAAGGGAAAATTTCTATTTCTTCCTTTAGGCATCATGCAGGCATCTCTCACTTAATGAATAAAATGCATTATTAGGTGATGAAATATGTTCAAAATGTTTATGTTCTCCCTGATCATGTTAATCACAAAAGTGGCAAAATTGTCACTGATTTCTTATATCAACTATGCCTATATAAACTCTCCTAGATAGACAAAGAAGCTTCCCTTAAAGAACCTATAGAGATTTAGAAAATTAACAAGCCATTACTTCATGTAGGGTCAGTAAACATAAGGGCTTGATGGACTTAATCCAGACTCCTTAAGATTTTTTAACCCATTCTGCCACAGTCATACTATTCTAAAAAAAGAATAAAATAATACAAAAAAAAAGAAAAAAACCCACAAGATTTGTGAACCAATATCTTCTTTCCTTAAAAACAAAAACTCTAGCTGAAGTGCTGTCACAACATCTAAAACAGTTGTTCCCTAATGTTATCCATCAGACACAAAGTATTTCCTTAAAACAGAAAAGCTGAATATACTCTTATTAGAACATGACTCAGTCTTTAAAACAGAAAAGCAAAATCTTTTGTTATCACTCACCCCAGGATTCAGTAAGCACTGCATGGCGTGCAAGAATAGTGCAGGAGCTGCTGGAGACAATAAGCTCCCAGGATGTGCAAGAGCACTCTTGCACTATTCCTGTACAGACACGGCTGCTGTATGCAAATTACCCCATTTGCAGGTAAAAACCATGCAAATGAGGTGAATTGGCAATCCAGGAAGCTGGCAGCCAGCCGTGAAGGACTAGTGTAGTCTGCAGAAATGCACTCGGTTAGTAACCGAGTACATTTCTATAAACCACAAAAACGGAGCCATGACAGCTCCAAATAAAGGGTGTATATTATGTGGAAACCATACCAATGGCCAAATATATTGCCATTGGCATGGAAAACAGTTGCAAAAAAAAAAAAACTTTAAATTTTTTAGCCAATTTCAGCTGTTTAAGGGTAGGACAGTGGCTCGCAAATGGGATCGGCCTGAAAATAAAAAAAAAAAAAAAACTTGAAATAAGCATTCTATCCAAAATCACAATTTTGCCATTATACTCAATGGCAGGCAGAAGACCACATGGCCAGTGAATAGTGGTTGCTAAGCAGAAAGGCTCAGTGTGGGACTTGTAACTAGGCATTAGCAGGCAATCCTATGCAAATGAGGGGAATGATACTGAATCCTAGATCGTCCCTCAAGGCTAGCCTGCACCCAACCGTGTCGGTGCAGGAAGACCATGGTGCAAGCCTAAGAGCTAGCTGACATCATAGAGGGGTGTGTCAGGCATACTGTAAGCTTATTGGAGCCCTGCTGCTCGGGTTTGCCCTTAGCTTAGCAGAGCTAAGCAAGGGGGGGGGGGTGTTTGAGTCTGCCTAGCACTCTTTACATTGCCTAAATGGGTGTGCGCGCCACGCACCGTGTTTTAAAGGAAAACAAAAAAAAAAGTAAAGCAGGAAATAGCAGCTCTGTGCACATCTGAGCACTGTGTTTGTGCAGTGCACCTCCGGGCTTAAACAGGAAGGCAATGGGAAGGGAAAACAGCAGTAGGAGGGTAATCAAGGAGAACTAGCATAGCTGGCAGGTGAAATGTATCAGAATCAGCCAATTACACAGGCAGCAGCACAGTGCAGCCCAGTACACCACTATAAACTATGCAAACACCTTTCACTCTGGTATTTCCCACAAATGCTACACCACCGGTGTATGCAAGCAGGGAAATTTTACCAAACAAAAGCAAAAAAAATGATAGGGGCTGCAGCAGCTATCATAAATCAACACACAGAACCAAGAGAGGGGAACCCATCCCAGTGGATACCAAGGTATGTGTAGGCCTAAGAATACTAGCCACAGGTACCTTCCAAAGGCCAACTGAGGATATCATGGGGATCTCACAGACATCAGCATCCAGGGTACTCCACCAGTTCCTGGATGCCATGTCAGCACATGCCGGTGAGCATGTATATTTCCACAACACCCGTGAGGCGTTGGCCAGCAATATGCATCTCTTCCACCAAATAGCAGAATACCCTGAGGAATTGGGTGCTATAGACTGCACACACATATGCATCAAAGCACCACCCAGTGGGTGGGGTAAGATCTACATCAACCGCAAGAGCTTCCCCTCCATCAACTGCCAAGTCAAGTGTGATGCCCAGGGCATTATAATGAATGTGTGTGCTGGCTGCCCTGGAAGCTATCAGGACTCCCACATCTGGCATCTGACACAGCTTACCAGAGATTTGCAAATGGGGACATCCCTTATGGCCACCTAGTGGGGGATGCTGGTTATGCACTGGTGCCGTGGCTGATGACACCCATCAGAAATGCACACACACCCAAACAAGAACTCCATAATAAGGCACATGCACAGAACAGAATGATAATAGAGCATGTGTTTGGGATGCCCAAGTCACAGTTCCAGTGCCTGGACACATCCAGTGGAGCCTTGCAGTACTCACCACTACATGTACCCAAATTGCCATCATATGTGCCATGCTACACAATATGATCCTGCAGAAACAGCTGCAGCAGGAACAGCAGGGGGCAGGGTCACACAGCCCCCCACCATTGCCAAGGCCTGCACAGGCACAGAATGACTCAGAGTAGGAACAACCTGAGCCTGTCCCAGTAGGCAGAAGGAGGCATGCCCAGTATGCCCAGGCCGTGGCAAAGAGGCAACACAGAGCACATACACTGACATGGTAGGAACCCAGGGAATGACACCTCTCTCTGACTCACACATACAGTAAAAGAGATGCCAAACATGACACTACCTGTGCTTATCCATGTACAGGGAGTGTACTATGTACATCCAAAATAGTCAGCCCTCCAGCACCATCCTCATTATTGGCACAGCCACAAGGTAAGTCACTCTTCCTACCAATTGCAGAATGGAGTAGTATGTGTTGTTACTTGTATCTATGGTATGGATGTGAGCATGCAAGGGAATCAGGTGCCTGAATGGGATGTCAGCAGATAGTAGACACCTATAGTGACAGCATGAGATCTGTAACAAATACTGGTGTCACCATAGTAGCCAGTAATAGACAAGGTGACAAAACTCACTGCAAGAAATGTGGTGGGCCACATGTGTGTCCATAGGACACACACATGCCAGTCAGGGAGGCTCACATACTCAACAACAGTCTCAGCCAGCAGGGCAGGTGTAGACAAACACAAACAAAGGCTATGCTACGGCCTCTGATTGATGGCTATGGAGAACATCACCCCAGACTTACACAGACAGGCTATAACAGGTCAGGCAGTGGGATGTTAGTTCTGAAGGGTAAGAAGTCAGATACTGAAATGTAGGTCAATCAAACCTAAGACCTGTAGTACACTGATATGTCTCTAGTCAGCATGATAGGTTACAATACACAATGAAATGGAGTATCTGAAATACCATTACAGTCATAGCAAATGTGTACAAGTGTCAGGTGTGCCTCTCAATCCTATGGAGAAATGTAGTAACAGTCAGGTGTGCCCCCCAATCCTATGTAGAAATGTAGTAACAGTCAGGTGTGCCCCCCCAAATTATTTTATTTATTTATTTATTTATTTATTTATTTATATTTGTTGACCGGGAGTGTCCGACTGGACGTAGGTCCATTTTCAGCAGAGGCCCGGGGAGAAAAGCTCCACAGTTAAAATAAACAGTAGTTACATTGGATTACATAGTGATTAACAATTTACATAGCAATTACTTACAACATATTTACAGATGAAGAACAAAGTACATCAGTAGACAACTAGAATCTTTATCTGTGAAGTACATAACAGACATTAACAAATGTTACAATAAGAGGTTCCTGCTGTATAATAAGTACTAGGCTTATGAGCATCTGAGCTTACTATAATCAAGGTAGTTACGAGTGGAAAGAAAGGTAGTGGTTGGATGGCGTGAGTGATATTAGAGTGGGAGTTGCAAGGGCATAGCCAGCATGTTTTTAAGTGCGCTTTTAGTAAAGTTTTGAAGTGGGTGCATGATGGTACGGAGGTAATTGTGGGTGGGAGGGAGTTCAATAATTTGGCTATGTTGCAAGAGAATAGTGCTTCACCAGCAGAGTTATTGGCTTTAGTGATCTGCAAATGATTTTTGTTGCGGGATCTTAGTGGTCTGGTGGTGCGATAGGGTTGGAGTAGATTCTGGATGGATGGGACATTTAGTGGATGGTTTACTAGTTTGTGGCCGAGTGAGAGTTGATACCACAGAAGGAGGTGAGGGAGTTCAAGCCAGCCCAGTTCAGCAAGTGAGAGACAGTGTTGACTATGGTAGGATGCCCCTGTGGCAAATTTGGCAATTTTGTTGTAGCAGGTCTCTAGCTTGTTTAGATCGCATTGCCTTAGCTTGGTATATATTGGAGATGCATAAAGTAGGGTGGAGATAAGGTGGGAATTTGCTATTGAAATCTTTGCTGCTTTGGTGAGAAGTTGCTTATTTCTGTGTAATGCTCCTAGGTTTTTTGTGGACTTTTTTTATGGTCATGGATATGTGAATGTCAAATTTTAGTTTATTGTCTATTTCCACTCCTAGCAATTTGGTGTGTTCAGTTGGGTATATAGTGTTGTTGTCTTTTGCTGTGATGTTAAAGTGAGAGTTGTTTTGAGTATGTTTGGTGGGTTGGAAGATGAGTAGTTTAGTTTAGTTTGGGTTGAGTATTAATTGGGCATCGGATAACCAAGTTTCAACAGAGGAAAAGGCTTCCTGTGTGACTTTTTGCAGTTTGTGTAGGGACTGGGCTGAGCAGATGATAGTTGAGTCATCTGTGTATTGTATGAGTGTGCCATGTTTGGTGGCAGAAGCTAGATTATTGGTGAAAACAGAGAAGGGTAGGGGTCCAAGGATGGATCCTTGGGGAACCCCTATGGAGACAGGTAGTTGGGGAGATATGTCATTCTGCCATACAACAGATTGTTGGCGGTCAGATAGGTAACTCTGAATCCAGTTGGTGACTGATTGTGAGAAAGAAAGATTATTGAGGACAGAGATAAGTTGTTTGTGTGGGACCATGTGAAATGCTTTAGATAGGTCTAGGAAAGTAGCAGAGGAGAGATAGCCATTGTTTTTATGCTGAAGGATAGTGTTAGTAAAGGAGAGTAAGGCAGTGGTGGTGCTATGGTTTGGTCGGAAACCATGCTGAGTATTGGAAAGGAGGTTGTTAGTAAGGAGGTAGTCTGAGACCTGAGAGTGTATGCATCTGTCTAGTATTTTGGAGAGTGGAGAGAGAATAGCTATGGGGCGGTAATTGGTTAGTTCTGTGAAGGGTCCGCCTTTGTGGAGGGGAATTATATGTGATACTTTCCACAGTGTGGGAACGTAACTTTCTGACAGAGATTGGTTAATCAAGATGGATACTGGGTAGGCCAGAGCATCAGCTGCGATTTGTAGGTATTCACTTGGGAGGTTGTCTGCTGCTAATTTGGTGGGCTTAAGTTTAGTTAAGAGTTTTTTTATGTTGGAGGTAGGTGCAGGAGAAAAAGAGAAGGCAGTGGGGAGATTACTAGTTGAAGGTGTGGGTTGGAGGGGAGGGGGGTTGTGTTGTTTGGCTAGTGATAGTATGGTTTGTGTGAAGTGTGTGTTGAATGAGGTAGCAATATTTTCTGAGGGGTGAGGGATGTTAGGAGGAGGGGTACTGACTTTACCTGGGTGGAGGATGGAGTTTATGGAGGACCAAAATTGTTTGGGGCTGTGTTGGGAGGAGTCTAGGGCAGACTGGTAGTATTGGAATTTGTCCTGTTTTATTAGCTTTTTGACTCTATTGCGTAGTTCTAGGAATTTCTGTCTAGTTGAGGGGGTTTTGGTTTTGTGCCAGTGCTCCCAGGCTTTATCCCTGTTTTTCATTTCTGACTTAGTGGTTTTCTGTAGCCATGGGGAGGGTTGTGCTTTGATTCTGGAAAGTCTTATGGGGGCATGGTAATTAAGGATGCTCAGGAAGGTAGTATTAAAAAATTCAACTGCGTCATCAAGACTGAGGTACTTTAGAGGATGTCAGTTACATTCTTTGAGGGGATGAGATGAATGTGAGTGGGTTAAAGTTTAGTTTTTTATGTATTTGACAGTAGATGACAGGTTTAGCTTGGTACAGGTATTTTTTGAGAAGGAATGTTGGGGAGTGATCACTGAGGCTATCTGATAAGCAGCCTGTATATATATGACTGGGGGCTCTTACTGACTAGTATCCAATCCAGGGTAGTGTGCTTGCTGGAATTTTTATTTATCCTGGTTGGTGACTGGACTAGTTGGGTGAAGCCATGAAGGTTTACATGATGGGTTGGATGGTTGCCAGAACAGGATTGCCAGTCAATATTGAAATCACCTAAAATTATAGTTTCTTGGGGGAGATGGTGGGTAGACCAGCTGAGGAGGTTTTCTAGTGGAGGGATGTTTTGGCCAGGTGGGAAGTAGCATCCAATTATGTTGATGGTTTTGTTTTGGTTTATTTTGAGGTTGGTATATATTATTTCTTCATTGCCTATTTGTGGAGCTGATGACTGGATGTTTAAATGCTGTTTAAATATTATAGCTACACCGCCTCCTTTCTTGTTTAGCTGGTCTACTCTTAGTATGCCATAACCTATAGGGAGTATTTGCTCACTGGTAATGTGAGGTTTTAGCCAGGTTTCTGTCAGGATGACTATATCTGGGGAGTAAACGTCTATGGTGGCTTGGAGTTCATGGACTTTGTTGGATATACTTCTAATATTTAGGCTTAGTAGAATAAATTCACTTGGCTTTCTATTGGCTGTAATATGGGAGAAGTTGTGGTTTCTAGTCTGATTATGAGGATTGGGGTTGGAGTTGGTAGGGCCAGGGTTGGGGTGGAGGTCTCCACTTAGGGCTAGTTTTGATATGCATGAGGTTATTAGTTTTCTCAGTTTTTGAATGTGTTTGTTTATAAGGGAAACTTTATGATTGTGCTCTGTGGATAATAGGTACGGTGGGAGGGTTAATATGTTAAGTTGCAGGGATGCTTTATGTTTGAGTAATATAGTTGGTAGAATATGTAGGGGGTGCATAGGGAAGGTTCTTGAGTTGGTGGGAGGGGAGCTGAGTGAGGGTAAGACATGAGTGGTGGTGTGAGTAGTAGTACAGTGGTAGTGGTTGAGTGGGGAAATGATGGAGCTTTGGTAGGATGTAAGATATGCAAGGAGAGTGCATGCAGTGAGCATAGGTAAGGTATGCTTGTGTGATGGCAGTGGGAAGATGGAGGAGGTAGTGTTGGGTTAGTGCTGTGATTGGCTATTGGAAAGATGGGAGGGGTTTGTGAGTGTAATAAAGTTGGGAACACTGGGGGCAGGAGGGAATAGAGGACAGGGTGGGGAGCGAAGCGGGTAGAGACCCTGTTAGTTGCTCTTATGAGGGGGCTGGAAACAATCAGGTAACAGAGTTAACTGATAAATGAACATATGATAGTGACAAGGGTGGTTGTAGTTTTAAAAATGGTGCCTGCCACAGGTAATATTTATAAACTTTGGGATTGTCTTAAGGTAATAAACAAGGAAGGTGGGGGTGAGAACAAGGGTGTGAGCAGGCAGTTCTTTGTACTTCTGCTAATGAGCCAAAGCAAAGACAAATTTGTGTTTAAGAAACAATCACAATTGACCAAGGACTGCTTTGAAACTGTAAGTCATTTCTTAACCATTTCTCAGGTGGAAAAACAGGATAACCTTGTATCAGTAGGCTACTGTGGTCTCAGTTTAAATTAACACACACACAGTATTGATCAGTTATGGATACTATTTGCTAACAGAAGGGAATAAGAGAGAACATGGAAGATGAGTGTGTGTGTGTGTGGGGGGGGGGGGTGCTTACAAGCCAAAGCAGAGTGCTCTCCAGGGGAAAATGAATATTGGCTCAAACAGGTAGACACATACTCTGTTAACTTTAGCTGTTTCCAGACAGTTCAGACCTGGACTGCGCTTTTCTTATAAGAATGATAAAGGTGGTACCGCAGTTGAATACATAAGAGTGGTGTTAGGTCTAGAAAAAAAGAGTACTGAGAGGAGTAAGCACTTTGAGATGGTAAAGATATATTATAAAGATTACATAAACAAACTGAGCAAATAGCTACTGAATGCAGGAAAATATATGTCTTGAACCAACTACTACTATATGCAGATACTGAGCCAATAGGAAAAACATCTGTTAGAAGAAACCTCAAGACAATTATGCAGTCATAGATAAAAATATAGCGAACAGCACTCTGTCGAGGTTGTCTAATGTGATTCTATCCACCAGTAACAGCACAATTATATAGAAATAATTAGACACCAGTATGAGCTGTCTACACACAACACAATTACATGAATAACATTAGTGATACAAATCCTATGTAGAAATGTAGTAACAGTCAGGTGTGCCCCCCCAATAGTATGTAGAAATGTATTAACAATCAGGTGTGCCCCCCAATCCTATGTAGAAATGTAGTAACAGTCAGGTGTGCCCCCAATCCTATGTAGAAATTTAGTAACAGTCAGGTGTGCCCCCACCAATCCTATGTAGAAATATAACAGGCAGATGTGCCCCCCCAATCCTATGTAGAAATGTAGTAACAGTCAGGTGTGCCCCCCCAATCCTATGTAGAAATGTAATAAAAGTCAGTTGTGTCCCCCCAACCCTATGTAGAAATGTAGTAACAGTCAGGTGTGGCCCCCCAATTCTATGTAGAAATGGAGTAACATGTATGTGTAGGTATAATAACAGTGGAGCACAGATTACCTGAGGTGGCCAAGGTAGCAGGATAGATTGTAGCATGTGTACAATATGCATTGCTGTGTCTGTTAGGTTGGTGTGTGTCATATATTGTGTGAGAGTGGTCAGTATGCATGTATGTATGCATGGTGATGTTTGTCCTGGTGGCCATTGGCCAGTACTGTTGATGACAAGGCCAAATTCTCACAACTGCAGTGCCAAACACAATGCTTCCCATTTTAAAGTCACATTCATTTTTAAAAATCCAACACTCAAATAAAAATGCCTCACCACAAATACTTTATGAATATATATAATATATACCTTATACTCATGCTCTAAAAAAATACGAAAAATAGTAACTTTAAACAATGTACGATTTTAATTTAAGTACAATGGTTATGGATACATTGTCATTGAGACATGGGGGGGCAGTAGCATTTAATTTCAGTTGTCAACTTAATTCCTTGGCCTGAAGTTCATCTTCCCAAGGTCCACTCCTATAGTCCCTCCGAACACAATCCAATCCAAAAAAAAAAAAAAACAAATGCATGATTAGTATTACTAATAACGTGTCTTCCCATAGCATTTTTCGCATCACCCTTCCTAATGTCAAGTCCATGTTCATATAAACGTACTCTGATTTTTCTCTTTGTTTTTCCAATATAAAATTGTTGACAGTTTAAACATATCCCCACATATATTACACCTATAGTATTACGAGTGCAATAAAATTTAGATCTAAAAACTCTATGATTAATCTCAAACCAATCCCCTCCCAACAGCATCCTGCATTGGGAACAATGCCCACATTTATAAGTCCCCCATTTTTTGCTAGAAAGATAGGGCCCAGTATTAACTGTAGATTATTCAAAAAAGTTCTTAAGTGTTTTTCCCTCCTGAAATCCACAGGGGGTCTAACCTCCACTAAGTTATGCATATCTTTAAACAAGGAAAAAATATTCCAATATTTATAAATGATTTCTCTGATATTATTTGCCTCATTACAAAATTGGGTAATAAAGCCCCCCCCCCCAATTCAAGAGGGTCCCTTTTTTTAATCCTTCCAGGTCCAAATTCTCCTCGCCCCGAATTTGAAAGAATAAGGGGCAAAAAGTCCCCACTGACTTCTCCTTTCTTTAATATTTCCAGCAATTTGCAATACCAACCCAGCCGGGTAACCTCTACATAAAAACATATTCCCCATTTTTTCACACTCTATAACAAATTGATTCCAGTCTGAAAGCATTTCAGCAAGTCAAATAACTTGTCCATTAATAATCCCGTTTTTTTGATGTAATGAATGGTTGCTATCAAAATGGAGAATACCGTTACTATAAATGTGTTTGCGGTATGTAGTGCTAACCCACCTATTGTTATCCACATCCTTGGAGACTGTAACATTCAAATAATTCATAGAATTGGAATTCTATTGATGGGTAAATTTCAAAAAGGAAGTAGAAGTATTTAAAAAATTTACAAAACTTTCAATTTCTTCTACTGCTTCATCCCAAACAATAAAAATATCGCCCAAAAAACAGAGATATAAGCTCCATGGTTTAGCCCCAAAATGTGGGAACAAAATACATCTCTCCCATTGCAAAAGAATAATATTCGCAAAAATGGGGGCATAAGCCACCCCCATTGCTACTCCCTTCTTTTGCCTAAAATATTACCCATCTAAATACACATAATTATATTTAAGCACTAGTTCCATACAAAGAACGTGAACATTTATAGTATAATTGTCTAACACAGTACATTCACAAAGGAACTCATGGAACCATTCTATCCCTACATCGTGGGGAATAACATTATGCAATTCTACCACAGCAATAGTCAGGAAAACACATTTTTCAGGGAATTTAACCTTCTTCATTTTCCTTAAAAAGTCCCAGGAATCCTTGCATATATGGTTGAATAATTCCAAACAACTTTTAAGTACAAAATCAACATATTTACCCAGGGGGTGTATTATAGATTTCTTAGCACTAACAATAGGCCTCATCAGGGGGGCATTTATACACTTATGAATTTTTGGTATCCCAAAAATAACGGGTACCACAGGATATTTCACTTGAAAGAAACAAAAACATCTTGGGTTATTTCTTCTTCATCCCACATATCTTGTATATAAAAATCTATACGCTGATAGGCTAATTTTATAAGATTAAGGGATGTTTCTTCATATAAATCACTATCATTGACAGCAATTAACATTTTATTGGTATAGTCATTTTTCCCATAAAAATGACCCCTCCCCCCTTTTCAGGTCTCATAACCCTAAGTTGTTTGTTGTTGGAAAGTTCGTAAAATAGCAAAGATTAATGGGCACTTAAATTTTCATGAACGTATGGACTTTTCAGTTTAAAGTTCCTAAACTCAAACTCAACAAATTTTTTGAAAATAATAAGTGGTAGAGGCAAAGGGGGATTAAAGGTACTACTTCTCCTTAAAATTCCCCCCTTCATTTTGTACTTCATTGTTAAACAAAAGCCTAAAACAAATTTCCCCCCTTCATTTTGTACTTCATTGTTAAACAAAAGCCTAAAACAAATTTTTCTAAGAAAGTTTTACATCCAAAAGCAGTTTATCAATTTTAAAACTAGATGCAGGTACAAACAATTCACCTCTACTAAGTAAATCAACATGCTCTGTATTTCATTCAAATTCACTATAATTATAACACTTAAAATCCCCTGCATGACTGTGAGCAATATCAACTATTGTGTCTTGTGTATAAGAGGGAAAACTCTCTTCAACAGTACCTTGTATGTCATTTTCCCTTATAGATGGCAGATGAAAAAAGTCCACATTCACCTCTCCTCCCAATTCCTGTTGTTCTGATACCACCCCTGCTGATAAATCGCTTGGTAAAAGTTCCTTTTGTTGGAAAAAGCATTGTTGTTTCTGTTCCTCTGGTTTTCCAACCATTTGGACCTCCGCAGTCCATTCGCCTGGTTCCCTTCTAAAGGGACTTCTGCTTCACTCACTACTTGGTTATCTTGATTCAATGGGCCCTCCCATTGACATACATCATCCAAGCCTTCCTTCCTATTGGAGGAAAAAGGTTTTGGGTAAGCCTTCCCTTTCGCATATGCTACGTGGTCTCTTTCAAACTTTTTCTTTTTGTTATTTCTCATGCTCTTAATGTCATCATTAACTTTTTTAAAAATAGCCAAATAGTCAGTTTGATGTTTGGGAAATAACAAGTCATTATGAATAACACTGTCCAGCTTTTCAGATTCAACAATTAGGCTATCTATTTCCTTTTGATTAAATTTGATCAGACACTCCAAAAGCTCATACCTCTGTCGATCAAATAGCTGTAACAGTTCTTCATAAAGTGGAAAACCAACCTTTACCCCACTGGGAAATTTCCAGGTTCGAAGACCCTTCAGAAGTCTTTTAACTTTAACGCACTCCCGCAAATAGGCATTGCCTAGTTGAAATCTCTTACAATGGAAAATGGACTGTTGTAAAGAGCAAATAGATTTACTGAGCATCTGCGGTTCAGAGTAAGATTCTAATTCTTCAAACGAAACAGTCCCCAAAAGCCATTGCTTGACATTGTTTGGGGGACCATTCGTCCCCTTAGTAACTTCAGTTCTAGAAGGATTACATGGAACTTGACTCTTTTGACTACCATTGGGCAAACAGGAGTCTGAAGGAATTCATTTTCTTTCCCAACTAGGTGGTCTAAATGGTGCTGCATATTGTTGACCTTCCCAGTAAACTCTTGAACCAACTGGGTAAGCAGTCCCACACATTGTGATATTTTCTATATGCCATTCGGCTCCAAACAAGGTCCCGACATACCACTGACACTACAGGAAACCAAAGAACCACAAGCGGGACAAGGAACACCAAACTCGAATATGCAGGTAGCAGTCCAACCAGGAAACAGATTAAACAACAGAAGTAGGCAGTTGAATAAAATTTATTGCACACAGTCTCAAGGATTAAGCGCTTTTGAAAAATCTTCATGTCAGGACTGGGTTTGGAGCCAAATGGCATGGAGAAAGTATCTCAAAGTGTGGGGCTGCTTACCCAGTTGGTTCAAGAGTTAACTGTGAAGGCCAACAATATGCAGCACCATTTAGACCACATAGCTGGGAAGGAAAATTAATTCCTTCAGACTCCTGTTTGTTTGCTCAATGGTAGTCAAAGGACTCAAGTTCCAGGTAACCTTCTAGAATTGAAGTTACTGAGAGGATGTATGGTCCCCCAAACAATGTCAAACAATGGCTTTTGGGGACTGTTCCGTTTGTAGAATTAGAATCTTACCCTGAACCACAGATGCTCAGTAAATCTATTTGCTCTTTAGAACAGTCAATTTTCTGTTGTAAGAGGTTTCAACTAGACAATGCCTATTTGCCGAAGTGCATTAAAGTTAAAAGAATTCCGAAGGGTCTTTGAACCTGAAAATTTCCCAGTGGGGTAAAGGTTGGTTTTCCATTTTATGAAGAACTGTTACAGCTATTTGATTGACAGGGGTGTGAGCTTTTGGAGTGTCTGATCAAATTTAATCAAAAGGAAATAGATAGCCTAATTGTTGAATCTAAAAAGCTGGACAATGTTATACATAATGACTTTTGTATGGTTATTTTCCAAACATCAAATTGACTATTTGACTATTTGGCTATTTTTAAAAAAGTTAATAATGACATTAAGAGCATGAGAAATAACAAAAAGAAAAAGTTTGAAAGAGACCGCATAGCATACATGGAAGGGAAGGCTTACCCAAAACCTTTTTCCTCCAATAGGAAGGAGGGCTCGGATGATGAATGTCAATGGGAGGGTCTATTGAATCAAAATAACTGAGTAGTGAGCAAAGCAGAAGTCCCTTTAGAAGGGAACCAGGCGAATGGGCCGTGGAGGTCCAAACAGTTGGAAAATCAGAGGAACAGAAACAAAAATGCCTTTTCCAACAACAGGAACTTTTACCAAGTGATTTATCAGCAGGGGAGGTATCAGCACAACAGGAACTTGGAGGAGAGGTGAATGTGGACTTTTTTCATCTGGAGTCTATAAGGAAAAATGACATACAAGGTACTGTTGAAGAGGGTTTTCCCTCTTATACACAAGATGCAATAGTTGATATTGTTCACAGCCATGCAGGGGATTTTAAGTGTTATAATTATAGTGAATTTTCAATGTAATACAGAGCATGTTGATTTACTTAGTAGAGGTGAATTGTTTGTACCTGCATCTAGTTTTAAAATTGACAAACTGCTTTTGGATTTAAAACTGTTTCTTAGAAAAATTTGTTTTAGGCTTTTGTTTAACAACGAAGTACAAAATGAAGGGGAAATTTTAAGGAGAAGTAGTACCTTTAATCCCCCTTTGACTCTACCACTTATTATTTTCGAAAAATTAGTTGAGTTTGAGTTTAAGAACTTTAAACTGAAAAGTCCATATGTTCATGAAAATTTAAGTGCCCATGAATCTTTGCTATTGTACAAACTTTCCAACAACAAACAACTTAGGGTTATGAGACCTGACAAGGGGGGAGAGATCGTTATTATGGGGAAAGATGACTATACCAATAAAATGATAATTGCTGTCAATGATAGTGATTTAGATGAAGAAACATCCCTTAATCTTATAAAATTAGCCTATCAGCGTACAGATTTTTATATACAAGATATGTTGGATGAAGAAGAAATAACCCAGATGTTTTTTTGTTTCTTTCAAGTAAAATATCCTGTGGTACCCATTATTTTTGGGATACCCAAAATTCTTAAGTGCATAAATGACCCCCCGATGAGGCCTATTGTTAGTGCCAGGAAATCTAAAATACACCCCCTGGGTAAATATGTTGATTTTGTACTTAAAAGTTGTTTGGAATCATTCAACCATATATGCAAGGATTCCTGGGACTATTTAATGAAAATGAAGAAGTTTAAATTCTTTGAAAAATGTCTTTTCCTGACTATTGATGTGGTAGAATTGAATAATGTTATTCCCCAGGATGTGGGGATAGAATGGTTCCATGATTTCCTTTGTGAATGTACTGTGTTAGACAATAATAATATAAATGTTCTAGTTCTTTGGATGGAACTAGTGTTTAAATATAATTATGTGTATTTAGATGGTCAATATTTTAGGCAAAAGAAGGGAGTTTCAATGGGGGTGGCTTGTGCCCCCATCTTTGCGAATAGTATTCTTTTGCAATGGGAGAGATGTATTTTATTCCCACATTTTGAGGTTAAACCACCAAGCTTATATCTCCGTGTTTGGACGATATTTTTATTGCTTGGGATGAACCAGTAGAAGAAATTGAAAGGTTTTTAAATTTTTAAAATACTTCTACTTCCTTTTTGAAATTCATCCATCAATACAATTCCAATTATATGAATTATTTGAATGTTACCATCTCCAAGGATGTGGATAACAATAGGTGGGTTAGCACTATATAACGCAAACCCACTTGTAGTAACAGTATTCTCCATTTTGATAGCAACCATCCTTTACATCAAAAAGCTGGGATCGTTAAGGGGCAATTTATTTGATTTGCTTGAATGGTTTCAGATTGGAATCAATTTTTTACAGAGTGTGAAAAAATGGGGAATATGTTTTTATGTAGAGGTTACCCGGCTGGGTTGGTATTGCAAATTGCTGGAAATATTAAAGAAAGGAGAAGTCAGGGGAATTTTTCCCCTTATTAGTTCAAATTCAGAGCAAGGAGAATTTGGACCTGGAAGGATTAAAAAGAGGGACCCTCTGGAATTAGGGGGGGCCTTTATTACCCTATTTTGTAATGAGGCAAATAATATCAGAGAAATTATTTATAAATATTGTAATATTTTTTCCTTGTTTAAAGATATGCATAACATAGTGGAGTTTAGACCCCCTGTGGTGTTCAGGAGGGGAAAAACACTTAAGAACTTTTTTGAACACCCTACAGTTGATACTGGATCCTATATTTCCAGCAAAAAAATGGGGGACTTATAAATGTGGGCATTGTTCCCAATGCAAGATGTTGTTGGAAGGGGATTGGTTAGAGATTAATCATAGGGTTTTTAGATCTAAATTTTATTGCACTTGTAATACTATAGGTGTAATATATGTGGGGAAATGTTTAAACTGCCAACAATTTTATATTGAAAAAACAAAGAGAAAATTCAGAGAACATTTATATGAACATGGACTTGACATTAGGAAGGGTGTTGTGAAAAATGCTATGGCAAGACATGTTAATAGTAATACTAACCATGTATTTGGTTTTTTTGGATTGGATTGTGTTAGGAGGGACTATAGGGGGGGACCTTGGGAAGACGAAGATGAGGCGAAGGAATTCAATTGGCAACTGAAATCAAATGCCACTGCCCCCCCCAGGCCTCAATGACAATGTGTCCATAACCATTGTACTTAAATTAAAATCGTACATTGTTTAAAGTTACTATTTTTCATATTTTTTAGAGCATGAGTATAAGGTATACATTATATATATTCATAAAGTATTTCTGGTGAGGCATTTTTATTTGAGTGTTGGATTTTTTTAAATTAATGTGACTTTAAAATGTTTCGGAGGGCTTTTAATTGAGGGAAATAATTCATTGGTTAAAGATTGAAGGGTGGGGTATTTATATGTGGTGCTTTACTGTGTTAAAATGATTCTGATGAAGATTTTTCAAAAGCGCTTAATCCTTAAGACTGTGTGCAATAAATTTTATTCACCTGCCTTCTCCTGTTGTTTGGTCTATTTCCTGGTTGGACTGCTACCTGTAATTCGAGTTTGGGCCACCCAGCACACATCCACTTGGCTAAAACCACATAATGTGCAAATGTCAATCACCGTAGACATTTGCCTCTGGTATCCATCAGCACTATAGCATCTGTGGTGCTTGTGCTAACTGTGCAACATGACTGTACAAGTCAGTAGTCATCTAGCAGTTGTATACATGTACTTGTGGTATATAAACCTGTGTTTGCCTGAGTGTTGTGTGTCTGCCTCTAGATGTATGGGTTATGGCACATGCACACACACTGCACTCCCTATTGCCCTACTATGGCAAGCCTGCTGATGTCTTTAACTTGAAATACACCTTTGGGGAATTAGTAGTCCAATAATCTCTGTGGCATGTCCTATAACTGCGTAATGCTGTAGTTTGAGGTACTAGTTAGGTAAGAGTTTTAATCCTTGACTTGACAACTGTGTGTGTGTTTGTCTGTGTAGGCATCAATGCATTTTAGGCCAGTCACACTCACTACAATTTCAAATGCCCTACTTTGGCAGGGCTGCTGATGTCATTCAATTTGAAATACACCTTTGGGGAAAGAGTAACTCAGTAGTCTCACTTGTGCATACTGTAACTGCATAATGCTGTAGTGTGATATACTAGTTAGGTAGGAGTTTTATTCCCAGACGTGGTGACTGTGAAACTTTATGTGTGTGTAGGGATACATTTTTTTTGGCCATTCACACTTACTACACACACTTAAAAATGGAGAACATCGATAACTCTGCAGTAGCAGAGACCTGATCCAAGGCTCCAAAGAGCACCCCTGTAATACCAGATACAGCTCTCACCACACCTGTTGGCCAACAAACCAGGACCAAAACAATAAAGGTGGAGACGTGTCCATATTCACCAAGGATATTCACACCACCAGGCTATTTGCCCAACAGAATGTGTCTGAAATACCCCCGGTGCAACTAACAGTAGATTAGACTGCATTCCAAACTGTATAGCTTGCTACAGATCCCCTACCATGCCCCATGATACCCATTACAGCCTTTGAACCATATTGTGAAATATTATGATACAAGCAAACACCCTAATACTGGGTGACTTACAATACCCTGCCATTAACTGGGAAAACTACTTGTGTACCAACATGTGTGCCCAACAGTTCTTGGAAGCCATAATTCCCAATGCCCTGGATCAAGTGACCCATAGTCCCAGCAGGGACTCAAATATCCTAGACCTAGTCATTACCAACATGGGAAATCAATGCTGCACACCTATGGTCACCCCATCGGTAGTCAGGTCTGCCCATGAGCTAATCACCCTTAACATCAACATCCCCCCCACACCCCAGTAAGGAAACCTCCGTAACACACATCTCCAAAGCCAATGTCATGCTACACATGTCAGACGTGACTACTGTCATGGCACCCATGCAGATGGGAACTGAAAGTACGACTGCTGAATCATACATGAAGGCACTGTACAAGCACATCCACTCATGCATGAATCATGCCATCCAATATAGAACCAAGATGCTCCCCACTAAGAAAAGGAAGCCAGTGTGGTGGCACCCTACCATAAACATACTGTACAACAAAAGGAGAAAACTGTTGTTGAAACGGGGGAATTTCCAGGATGCAAAATACTCCCTTACCAGCTACAGTAAGAGGCAGAGTTCCCTCATAACATCCACCAAAGCTAGTTATGAACATAATATAGCGAAAGATGTCAAAGACAACTGCAAGATGTTCCATAGCTATAATGGCAATGCTCAGAACTGCTCTGAGCTACAACAAGATGGTATTAAATATACTGCTCCTAGTGATATTGCCAATATCCTGGCAGATCGATTCAGTGCCAGCTGTACTCCTCCCAACCCCCAAAGGGCCCATCTCAACACGGAAAGATTGCCATATTCCGATAACAATGACCACAGAGGTAAAAACCACACTCTCCAGAGCAATGACAACAGCAGCCACGGGACCAGTCAACATCCCAGGCAGTTTACTACATGAGCTACAAACTGAACTGGTCCCTGACCTACGTGCCATGTCTAATCATAGCCACACATCAGGATTCATGCCCACTGTGTGGTACACAGCTACAGTTATCCCAGTCCACATGGGGGGGATCCACCTTGGATCCTGGAAACTGTAGCCCCAGCAGTATGATGTGCCTGATCTGCAAGGCCATGGAATGTATTATCATGGAAATTAAAACAAAGACATTGGCAACCTGCAAACACTGGACCCTAACCAGAATGGGTTTGTGAAGGGCCGATCATCTCACCTCAACCTGAATGACAACTGTGAATCCATCTCCAGAGCTGTGGATGAGGGTAAGGTGGTTCACACAGCCTATCTGGACCTCGCCAAGGCCTTCAATACCATCTCCCAGTCTGTAATCATAAATAAATGCATCAAGCTGGTCATTAATCCCTATGTCACCCGATGGGCTGCCAACTGCTTTACTGACAGAACCCATACTGTAAATGTAGGTGACACCAACTCCAACCCCAGACAAGTTACATTTGGAGTACCTTAGAGTTCAGTCCAGGCACCGCCCTTGTTTGGCATTTACTGAGCTGAAGTACAGTCCAACAGTAAGGGACACTGGCAAACAAAGGTCGCAGATGACTGCACATTGGGAGCCAATATTGAATCCCCACATGAGCTGGATATTCTACAGAAGGGCCTTACAGAAAGATATGCCTGGTGCCTGAGCCATGGCCTCAAGATCAATGGCAAGAAATATATAGTTATCCCCATTGGGAAGGGACATGTACCTGTGAAGTACTACATAGGTGGCAGTACACTAAACACTTAAAGTGTGATAACAGACTTAGGGCACAGGTGGACAGAGGTCTCACCTTTGATAACCACATCACCACAACAGTCAGGAAACCCACCTATGTGGCACACCTCCCACTAAGGGCTTTACATCCAGGAAAAGGATGCCATTGTCCCACTGTTGTCATCTCTCAGTAGACCCAGTACAGACTACAATGACCTTTTACATATGTAACTCACAAGACATCTGCAACAACTAGAGAGGCTGCAGACACACCTCACAAAATGAATCACAGGCCTAAACCAGATGCCCTATGCTGACCCTCTGAAAATCATCCAGCTATACTCTGCCACATATTGTGTTCTCAGAGGTGCTCTCTGCTTAACATATCATCCCATGTCAAACTCACAGCTGTTGGATATGCTACACTTAAAGAATTCCAAACCCTCACAGCCACATGCACCAGGGATCCAAATCTTGTCATCACAATGAACAATACATGCTAGAGAGATATGTTCCTGACCCAGAGACTCCCCAGATAATGAAAAAGACTGCCCATACCTGTCAAGCAAAGTGCCTCTTTGGCCCTCTTCAAAAGAAACCGGGACGATTGGATGAGAGATAGGAAATTGACCCTGGGGATCATGTCAGCTGCCCTGCTAGACAAGGGTGTAGTTAAGTAAATATTGTGGGAAGTCATAGCCAGGGAATTGTCATGTCTAGGCATCTATAGGCCCTAGGGCCATTGGCCTAGTATCAATGTATGATCCTATGAAACTATGAACTACACTTTCCATTGCCCAACCTTGGCAAGGTTACTGATGTCATTCACTTTGAAATACACCTTTCGGGAAAAAGTACCCCAGTAATCTCTGTGGCATGTCCTATAGCTGCATAATGCTGTAGTGTGATATGCTACTTAGGTAGGAGTTCTACTCCCAGACATGGCAAGTGTAGAAGTTTGTGTGTTTGGTTGTCAGTGTAGGGAGCAATGCTTTTGAGGCCATTCACAGTCACTACAACTTCCATTGCCCTTCTTTGGCAAGCCTGCTGATGTCATTCACTTTGAAATACACCTCTGGGGAAGAAGCAGCTCAGTAATCTCTGTGGCACGTGCTATAATTTCATAATGCTGTAATGTGATGTACTAGTTAGGCATTCTAATCCCAGACATGGCAACTGTGAGACTTGGTGTTTGTGTGTGTGTGTGTGTGTGTGTGTGTGTGTGTGTGTGTGTGTGTGTGTGTGTGTGTGTGTGTGTGTGGTGAGTGTCTGCATTTGTCATTTGTATTCTGTGTGGAGGTGGCTGTGAATGTGTAATAACTGGACTTATTGTGAAGCAGACTTTGCAAATTTCTTATATGGTGGACCTATTATATATCACAATGTCCACCTTACAAGGATAACAGATGTCAAACAACAGAGAGGCTGGGGTAGATAATCCATACCCATACATGTGACATCAAGGCCTGGCGAACAATATTGGCAACCCTTGTATTACCCAGAGAACACTCTCAACCCATGTCTCATACACAAACACACTCGGCGAGGCAACAACAACTATGTTGGTAGTTCTCTGCATATTGGCCACAGCTAGTAACGATGGTGTAAATGCAGTGGACCACAGAGGACATGGCACCCTGTTCCATCCCTACAACAGGCACATAGTTGCATACAGTGCTCCTTCACTATGTTCCCCACTGGACACCTGTAACAACTGTAGAGCATGCAAGTGCACCCCACAAAGGACATACCATGCCTTATACACATGCCCTGTGTGGACAGATGCCACTGCCACCAGGAAATATCTGTATGATGCTATCAATGTAGGTGCAGGGTCAACCTGGTGTCCATTGCCAGTTCTCACCACATGAGGCCAGGAATGGCACATCTGATGATGATCTGTGTACACAATATGCCCCAGACACCCCAGGTACACTTCCACATGTCACAGAACATGCATGTGGAATGTGTGCACATCCCAGACACTGTTCATGTTATGGACTATAGAACACATACATGGCAAGCATTGCACAGCACTGGCCACCGACAATAGTAACCCAGATGACTGGATGGTATATACAATACCCACCTGTGTGGGCCAATCCAGACACTACACCCCTGAGCCACACAGCAGACCATTGTCATATGGCCTGATGCCAAGGTATACCCTTTACCTAGCCTTGTACAGCCTTCTGGTACAGTCACTCACTACACACCTGTGAAGCACTGCACCCATGCATGTCAGTACTGGCAACCTGTGTCTGTGTGTATGTGGAGTATAATGATTTAGATGCCATTCACACTAATTACATCTCCCATTGACCTAGTGAAGCATGCCTTTTGATATCAGACACCCTGGCATACCCATTGCCCATATATCAGCCTGATACCCCTGTGATGCATGTGATACCTGCAATTTACTGTATTGTGGCAAACTAGCTAGTTAAGAAGTCTACGCCTGACCCTACCAATTCTAATAATGTGTATGAGTCCCTGAGAGAGTGTGGCTGTGTCGACCTTGACACCTGTTCATGTGGACAGGCACGTGTACTACACCTGCCTTATTCCCTCCTTTATCACTGTTGTGGATGTCACTCACCATCGAATATACCTTTGGATAGCTCCCCAACATATAAGCTCTGTGGTGCATGCAATAATTGCATAGACATGTGATAGCAATACATAGTCAGGCAGGAGTATGAAACCCTGTACTGGTGTGAAACACAAACATGCTTAGGTTTTACTCTCCCACCCCCTCCCTGTCTTACCTTGTCACTGTCTGTCTCTCTCACACCCTCTCTGGTGGATGTGAAGAAGTACACCTGCTTTGCTTAGGCAGGAGGTTGTGTTTTGTAAGGGATGCTCATGATCAGCTGATGGCCTCTGTACAAATTGCAGTCCCCCACTAGTTGATTGCATGTGGGACAGCTGTGGAAATAGAACGCCTGCATCCGCTTATCCGAAACTCACCAAACTAACTTGCCGTCTTCCTCTTCAATGCCAACCACACAGACAGACAGACATTACCAGTTAATGAAAAATATTCCAGAGGCACAAATCATAAACAGGAACCCCTAAAGGGTAATCTGAAAGGTTCCAAATGTGGCAACAGTTAAGCGTAAAAAAATGCCACTTACTGCGGAACACAACCGCCACACACAGTAGAAATGAAATGTTCAGTAGTATCCGACTGATACACACAGTTGAATGAAAAGTTCAGTAATATCCGACTGATAGTATCCACAGACTCAAAGTAAAAACAAATTCCATTTATTAAAATTAAAGGTTAAGCGCTTTCACTCATACAAAGTGAGCTTCATCAGAACAACTCAAACACTGAATCCAACTGTTTAAATAACCTCTTTGGTGCCAAATCTCTTAAATTGGCAACATTCTGAATACAAGTTATTAAAATGCACATCAAACACTTTCAATAAATGTCACTGTTCTCACATCCTTACACATAAATCAAACATGTATAAAAACTAATGTATAAAAAATACTAGTGTGTAAGAAATATACTTACACACTGTAATGCAATTTCTTAATACAAAATCCTATCCGACAAATGTTGAAAGTATCATGTACATTGTCAACCTAATACTACAGTCATTTATTGTACAAAAGTGGATTGATAGATATATGATCGTTCAAGCCTGGTGGTATGCATGCATCAGTTAATAATTGCCACCAGACTTCTTTGTAAGCCAATACATTTCTGATGTCGCCTCCCCTAGGATCCATTTTTATATTTTCCAAAATGGAAAATTTAAAAGTGTGTTCTATACCCATTGACTCTGTGTGTCTATAAAGTGCATTGTTATTATCCTTAGTCCTGATACTATATAAATGTGCATATATCCGCTTTTTGAAATGCCTCTTGGTTTTACCTATATAGTATCCAGAACATAATGTACATTTAGCTAAATAAATAATAAACTTTGAATTGCAGTTGCCCTGTTTGAAGGTAATTCTTGTCTTGTTGATGTTGTTCAAGACAATACCTTCATCTTCATTGATGGAATAACATTGATTGCAACTGCCACATTTTGTAGTATGCTTGGTACTGCAAGCAATCCTTGACTCCCTAGTAACACTTTCCAGTATACTTTTTAGATTTTTCCCATTTTATAAACAAAATGTGGTCCTGTAGCCAATATGTCAATATAATCCTGATCTACCATCAAAACATTCCAATATTCTATTAGTATGTCTTTGATTCTATTGATATATGGTCCATATTCAATGACACAGGCCCTACTATAGCCTTCCGATCTCATTACATGGTTCCTGTTGTCAACCTCTTCAGCACTTTTCCTATTTAACCCTAACAATGGGGTATATTTCTTTCCTCATTCCCTCATGACAGATTCATTTGTCTCTCTCATCATATTATAATCATACTTTCTTTCCTTAAACAACTCTGTAATGTATTCTAATTCGTTCACCATATCTGTGTATTCAGAGGTCATCCTCACAGCCCTAATGCATTGTCCCTTGTAAATATTATGCTTCTTTTTTTAGGGCAATTACTAGTATATTCTAAGTATGAATTGCTAAAAGTCTGCTTCCTATATATTCTTGACTTGAAGCCTACATCTGTATTAGTTACTAAGGTGTCCAAATATGCTCACCATCACTACTACAAGCATAAGTAAATTTCAAAAAATCACTGCTATTGTTCAAATATTCCATAAATGCATTAAAGGTGTCTATATGTCCATCCCATAACATATAAATATCATCCAAAAAGCGTGAGTAATATTTGATGTTATTTACATAATAAGTACTGTTAAATACTGTGTTTTTCTCCTATTCTAACATAACTAAATTTGCAAATATGGGGGCACACGCTGCCCCCATAGCAACACCCCTAGTTTGCTTAAATAACTCACCTTCATAATAGATGTAATCATGTTGTAGAACTATAGACATTAATTCTAGTATCAGACATATTTTATCCCATGTAAGATGACTATATTTTCTGATTCTGTTGGTAAATACTTCCATTCCTTCCTCTTTTGGTATACACGAGAATAACTCTACCACATCAATAGATACAAATAAAAATCCCTGTTTCCATATATCCACTGGATAATTTTTTAAGAATTCCCAGGAATCCTTGACCATGTGTTTAACTTCACTATATATATGTTTGAGGGTGGTGTCAATTAATACCCCCAAAGGGAAAGTATTTGATTTACTGCCTGCTATAATAGGCCTAAATGGTGGATTCTCAATATCCTTATGAATTTTTGGAATGCCTACAATTGTAGCCATTTTAGTATGTTCAACCCTGAGAAAATAATATGTATCCTCAGTTATACGTCTATCTAATAAAAACTCTTCTATATGTAAATCTATTCGCCTATAAGCTATATTTACTTCATTAAGTGAAACTGTAGCGTAATTCCCTGATGTATACAAAATATCATGTATTTTAGAAATATATTCCAAGCTGTCAAATATAACAACACCCCCTCCTTTATCGGGTTTCATCACCCTTATATGTTTGTTAGTCCTTAACTCATTAAGTGTCATATGTTCCTCTTGAGACAAATTATTTCTCAACCTCTTTTTAAGAATCTGATTATATATATGATAAATCTTCTGTGAGACCAACCTATCAAATGTTTGAACATTTGGATTCATAGGTGGAACAAATGTGCTCTTTTTCTTAATACCTCCTGTCTTACATGTAAATTCATAATTGTTATCCTTGTATAGCAAAGCTAAATTCAATTTCCTTGTATATAACTTAAATTCACTTAGACAGTCTACCTGTCTAAAATTAGATATAGGGATATATTTCATTCCCTTCAACAATAACCTAAAATAAGATTTATCCAATGAAATGTGTGTAGTTGTAAATTTTAAACTGATTATAAGTATTAATAACTCCATCAGTTATAATATCTTGATCGTTGTTGGTCTTTCAATGACTACCTATTCCTATATTTTTCTTTCCTCCCAATTTCTCCCTTGTTCCTCCTGATGGTAAACACTCTTTTATCTCCATTTTCCTCCTCTTTTACAATCTGTCTGTTTTCCTTTTTTCCATCCCTGATGAAATTTTTTATATTGGTAGGTATATTCTTCTCCAACATCCCTTGATGCTTCATAACCAAAATTTACATTATCTAATATTAAATACTTGGGGTGTGCATTGTGGGTGTACCCCTCATTAAAGTCTGATCTATCAGGTTGGTGTACCCTTCCCCACTGATAGGCCTGACCTCTCTTATACTGTTCTACATCCCTTTTCATTTTTTTACATTTCCTTTCATGTGCTTTTTTTGTTTTCAAATCAGCTGATTCAAATAGTTTCACATATAATTTTTCCCATTGTTGAAACATGAGATCTTTCAAAATAATATCATTTAGTTGCTCCACTTCATTTATATATTTGCAAAGCTTTTCATCATTACATTTAATTAGTAATTTCATATATTGTATACCAAATGAATCAAATAATTTAATGAATTCATTAATAGTTGTAGAAGATAATTCAACCCCCATGGGACTTTTAAAAAAATGTAAACCCATAGGTATAATGTTAGTATCTATACATTTGGACAAATATGCATTATATAACTTAACAGAGTTAATAATATTTAATTTTTTCCCCAACAGATAAATTAAGGGCAGGATTCACGAAGCCTCTGTGTAAGAGTTACAAGGCTTACACGGAGGCTGCAGTTAAACAGTGTGACATCAGCATGTCTTGCATATGCATGAGGGCATGCTGAATCACACCTAAGGCTAACACGGTCCATGGAAGACAGTAGGGGGTGTGTCCGTAGGCCGAGCCCTGCAAACAGACACGCCCCCAGAAGAGTAAAAGTCCCGAAAGTAAAACCCCATGACAGAGTCCGTGTAAATGTGAATAAACACAACACAACACATGCCCCCACAGACTACGAACATAAAATGTAGAAATGAACATCTTATAATTTTTTTTTAAAATTGTAAAGATGTTTGCCCGTGAGTGCGCTCGTTTACGCGGGCGTGCCCGTAGCTTAGCCACAGTTAGCAGTCAGTGGAAAAGCATATAAGAACTACATATGCAAAGTAAGCCAAAAAGCAATAGCGTAGCGGTAGAGACGTTGGCTGAAGAGCAGGCAGTCATGGTTCGAACCCCCACAACATCAATTTTTATTTTTAGTGAAATAAGCACAAAACAAGTCCCTGACATATATGTACACATATAAAATTATATTTTATGTAAAATGTAATGAAATGGGCCATGTATTTTGAAGAAATGTGAGATAATAAAAAAAAAATATGTCAGATGTGCCTATAGCTGAGCTACAGTCTAACAAGTTGAGTACCTCTGCCTGTAGGTGAGCAGTGTTTTAACAGGTATAAAATGAGTGCCCATAGGTGAGCAGTGGTGTAACAGGTGTAAAATGGTGCCCGAGGTTGAGCAGCATTTTAACATGCTGAAACTGTGTTCCCAAAGCTGAGCTGAGCATAATATGCGTGCTGACAGCCAAATGACACGTAAACCAGTGTACCCGTTTGCGCGGAGCTGCGCACCGCGCCAACAAGCTAACCGACGGGCAACGTTGAGCAAGCTGTAACAAAACTGCCTTTACACAGACACACCTCCTAGCCTGTGTAGACAGTCATAAAATATAAAAAGCAGTGGTCAGGTTTGAACCCAGGATACCATGCACCATAGGCAAGGTACTGAACCACTAAGCCATGACAGTTGCACTTAGAAATGCAGTAATAGCATATATATAGGAATGAATAGAAAGAGGAGCATGACAAAGCAGGTTTTGTGAAGCTGATACAATTCCAAAATGACCAATCACAGATAAGTGCGGGAAAAACGGCATATATAAGCCCCATAGGCGGGAATACACAGCATAACCAATTGTAGAACCGACTTGCAGCCAGAATGTCAGGTGTAGGTGAGGGTAGTTGCTTCCGAGCACAGAGGTGGGGCATTGAGGAGTCCAAATCTATGGTTTGGCTACTTGTCCACAATCATGAGGCCCAACTCATGCAGGGCCAGGTCCTGTGGGGAGCATATAGGGCTGAGGCATGGGACCGGTTGGCTCATGATCTCACCAGTGCCACAGGGATGCCAAGAACTGGTGAGCAGGTCCGTCACCACCATGCGGACCTGAAGAGATGCAAGCAGGACCAACTGAACCATTGGATCCAGGATGCCCGGCAAATGCCCAACACCCCACTACTGAGTAAGTTACATGTAATTATTTATGTAAGAAATTAACCTAGCTGATATTATGGAGACGTGTATTCCAATATTACTTTATTTATATTACAGCTGCAGGTGTCCGTTCTGTGAACCATAGAGCCTATGGTGATAGGCTGGCATGGTTGCGCCACCAGGCAGATCAGTAATTCTCTCCCTGTAACTGTAAATAAATATATAAGTATGACAGTTAGCAAAAGAGTGCAGTGTAGTCACTAATTAATAAAATGTGCAAGTAACAGTGTAAGAGGGTTTGCAAGTAGTGCTTGATTACAAAAGTGTGATGCAGCCTGTAATCCAAACATGAAAATGAAACAAGTCTGAAATAAAGATGTCCCACCTGTAATATAATAGTACATATCCTGCAGCAGGCTGAAAAGTACAGCTGCAGAAGCTGGGTAAAACACATGTGTGAAATATATCCCTGTTGAAATACAGAAACATGACAGAAGCGAGACTGTTGGAAAGGATTGTTATAACTACAGGTAAAACTTGTCAATAAAGCCTAGAATTAAGTACCATCCTGAATTGTAAAAATAAAACAAGTGAGAGAGTGTGAGAAAGAATTATGAATCCACCAATAAAGTAGTAATAACTCCTGAATAAAGTATACTGCAGTCAGTACAGAATGAAATGAATGTGACAGGCAGAACCAAACAGTAACATGTGTTGAAAATGGTACCGCAGCTGGAATGTGTATCCCAAAATCTGGATATGTTGCTCTCAGTCTGCAATATGCAGATAGTATGGTTGTCTGAAATACCAAACATCCACAGTTGTCTATAGCTATATAAAGCAAATGTAGCAGGATGATGTAGCTGAACAGAGCCAGATATGAATGTGTATGAATAAAAATGAAAATGTATATTGATGTAGCAGTAACATTCCCATCACCAACTTGAAGTAGTTATCACATAGGAAACTGTAGGCAGAAGTGTAGTGTGTATATATCTGCAGCTATTAGAAATGTACAGCATATGTATTGGTATTTGAAGTTGTTAATTAAATTTTCTTCACGCTACCCTACAACCACATATAATCCATTCCACGTGAAATTGGTATGTGCAATCACAATTAACACCCCTGGACATTTGTCCTGTTGGTTCATACATATTTGCATGTATGTTGATGCATCTGCCCTGTGTATACATCCAAACCTGATGGCCTGTTGCCATCAATCAACCCTGCATGTTGTTGGACTGTGTATTGCTGTTCAAAATATGCATGTGTTATGCTTGCTGTTCAATGGTTTGAATATCTGGGTGTTTGGTTAATGGGAATACTAATGCATGCTGTTACAACTAATTGTGAATGGTATTGTACGTTACTAACCCAAACTGTCATGACATAATGCAAAACATAGGACGACAGGGAAGGCGGGTTCCAGTGGACCCACCTCTCCCTCCTCAGCTGGCGAGTGCACCTGGCAGTAGTGCCCAGGCTGGACCATCCTCCAGTGGCCCTGTGCCACCTGCGGGTGGAAGTGCTGCAGGGGATGGGGCTCGTCCTCCCTCTGCAAGCGTGGCCAGAGGAGAACATCCACTTACCCTCCATAGTGTCCCGACTGTGGTGCGTAGGGAGATCCGGCACGCTGTGCTTGGGCCCCTACGCCAGCTTGAGGCATGGGTGGCACAACTAATGGGCATGCCTGCTGCCTGGTTTACACAGCCCCCAGCACAGCCCCGTCCTGGGCAGTGAAGGCACAGTGGCAACTGCCCATGGGTGGAGATATCAGTTCCACTGTTGCCATCTGTGGGCTCATGGGCTCTAGATATCCAAACATCCGTCCCCGTCAATTGTGTAACCCCCCCCCACATGTGTCATACACTGCCCCTGTATGCATCTTGTTTGTCTTGTCTGTTAACCTACCCAACCTACCTCCCCAGATATACCGACTTCCTATACCTGACATACCACTCTCACCTGAAAAAAAAAAAAAAAAGGGCACTCTATACCTACAAAAAAATTATGCCCCATACATAGCTGCCCATTTCGCACACATGTCTGCTGGACATGGAAACTGTCAATTACAATTGGCTGTACAACAAGTATTATTGTTGTTCTTACACCTCTCTCAGGGGTGGAAGGTTTCAAATGTCACACCAAATTACAAACATATGCACAGCTGTTGCTGATGAAGAAATGGGCAGCTATGAGCCTTACCTACATCCCTCCTGCAAAACCCAAGCTTGTTTCCCTACTGTCTTACCCTCTTTGTGACCCCTTTTTCACCACTTTCCTGTCTCCCCATTTTCATTTCTTTCAATGAAAATAGCGCGGGTATGCGCAAGAGTAAGCACTGTTAAGCAGTTGTAAGCGGATGTGCGCGGAGCTGAATGCCAGTGCGCATGCGTGAGCTCCGCGAAAAACAGCGCTAACCCAGTTACAACTGCTTAAAAGTGCCTTAGTCACTCTGAATGACAAGGCCTGTAGTCTGCTCAAACGCAAAATAAAATCCCACTGTCAGTCCCGAACCTAGGACCTTGGAAACAGTAGTCTGCATGACCTACCACTAAGCCATGACTGTTATATAAGAACATTGTGCTACAATAAATATATCATGTAATAGTAGGAATGAATGTAAAGGGAATATAGGATGTGTAGTACACAAAGCATGTCATGTATATTTACTGTCAAATGTAGTGGATTTCTATAATAGTAGTGTGTGAACAGAAACAGCCATGCTAGTTGGTAACTAGTAGGTAATAATGTCACTGTAGCACCTTGCAAGCCACACACATACTCACAGCAGGATAATTACTGCCCGTACCCCACAACCTCTTACAGCAACACATCCGGACTAAGTAATAAAAAATGTGGAGCAAAGGCCCAAAAACAGGGACACATTCCAAATATTGCTCCGACAAACTTAGACAGTTGAGAGAGTAACAGGTTTTGCATTATGTTGGATGTTTGGAAGGGTATGAAGTCTGAAAATGAAATGTTTGTCACTATAGTCTGACTTGAGCCCAAAGTGATTTGCCAGAAAAAAGCTGTTTATGAGATATGGACCAAAATATGAGGCAAAAATGAGGACATCCTGCAAATATCTGTACACTTGAGAGGTCTGACACTGCCATATTTGAATAGTTAAGAGCCTAAACATAGCAACAGTGACTGAGTTACAGGGATACCCCACAGAGTCCCTGTGAAATGTACAAACAGTAGGCAGAAAGGTGTTACAACACATGCAATGGTAACTATGAAGTACTGAAAGTATGCTCCACTTGCACGTCGGAAATAGTGTAGTAATACATATGCTTATGCTAACCCACAGTCACAACTGCAGAATACCAGGCAATTTAATGGGTATACCCCACTGATATGTACCATTCCATGAGGCAGATAAAAGATGCACCTGAGAGTCTCTGGGGCCTGCTCAGCAGCATACTCAAATACCCTAATAGATGTCAAGGCCCACACCATGGCCAGACCACACTGCATGCAGTAACACCCTAGCAGATATAGCAAGCATTCCAAGGTGTGAATGTACATGGAAAATAGCAAAGCCACAGCAACACACTACAGTCAAAACACCTAGCAGGCATACAAGTAGTGAATGTAAAGGGAACATATTGAAGCCATAGCAACAAAGTGCAAGAGCCACTGCTATATACCAGTTATACCACATGTCCCACAGGAAAGCACACCCACCCACATTAACAGTAGTAGTAGTCTTAGGTGTCAGTGTACATACACACTTAGTACAGGAAACTGGAGAAATCAATGGAGAAATGTTAATCTACAACACAGCCAGAAATATGAGAGAGATACTAACATTTACACTCACAGAACAGTGTCCACAGCATACCAGCATGGTCCCTGCCCTTAAACTCTGAAAGGGCTATGCCTATCTCACATACCTTTTTATAGCACTGTCCTGGAATCACAGTGAGAACTGCAATCAGTACACAACTGGCTGCATGCAATTAGCAAATGCTGGCTAACAACTGGTGCAGAGGCCATCACATGGACATAGGCAGATACCTACAAAAGCATGCTGTACTCCCAGTCCACACATGCAATACTTTCATTGCACCCTCTGGAGGTAGGGAGAGAGAGAGAGAGAGAGAGAGAGAGAGAGAGAGAGAGAGAGAGAGAGAGAGAAAAAAATAAAATATACACAAACAAAAACAGTCATCAAAACCCACTCAAAAGCTGACATCTGCCAATTGGAACAGCAGCAAGACACCAAACCAAATGGCAACGCAAGCAGTTGTGACAAACACAGGTAATGTAAAGTAATACTTTAAAAGTCTACATACTGTGAACCCTCTATATGTGTCATTGGTCTGTATCCATATGTATATGAAGATGTGCATAGGGCAGGGGACATACAGCAACTATCAGTGAAGGCTGTACATACATATGTATGTGAGGGCATCTATGTGCACATATCAATGTAGGTTGAATGTAGGTTGTAGTGCAATGTACAAAGTAGGTTTCACAGTTATGTATGTTTAGTAGTATGTTAGTGTGTGTATACAGTTTTGTAAACAAACATGTTGATATACCTATCTATCATATGGATACGTATGTATGTCAGTTATATGTATGTATGTGTATATATATATATATATATATATATATATATATATATATATATATATAATATGCATATATGTATACATACATAGAGAGGGATGTAGGAATACATAGACAGATGTAGATAGAATATGTAGAAACATATATATGTAATACACACATACAGATATAGATATATGTAGATACATATACATAGACAGACAGATCTGACTATCTACAGATATGACTGTATATGACGATCTCACACTCCCCCTGTCTCACCCCCTCTGTCACTCTCACCCCCTCTCTGTCATACACCCTCCCTCTCCATATCTATAGCAATATATGTACATCGATATATATATGTGTATATGTATACAGACATATAATAATATATATATATATATATATATATATATATATATATATATATATATATATATATATATATATATATATATATATATATATATATATATATATATATATATATATATATACATATATATATATATATATATAGAGAGAGAGAGAGAGATGTATATATATTCTGAGTGAGGCACATGTGTACAGATGTATTGCAACAGGTGCCTGGTGACAAAGGCATGGAGTCAACACCAGTGTCGAAACTGGAGTACCATACCCCATTTCAAATCACCTACACCAGTAACCACCAGATATGTGATTGGCTGCCCACCACTGCATGTGTCAGGGGTGAACAGGGTCATAAATGTGTACAATAGTGCCCCCAATGAAAGTCACAGTGGCACACTATTCCTGGAATACCTGCACATCGTATGTGTCATCAGACATGGTGTGTCAGCTATGGACATGTAGGTCAGTGTACCCCTCCACACCACACAATGGCTGCCACGGTATGTACCTCACATGACAGCTACAGATATGGAGAAGGACACAGTGACATGTACAATACTGTGACAATGCACTCAAACACATTACCAATGCACAGTGATTGACAACACCACAGAGTACACACATACTACCCACATAGAGGTTACCACTCCTGGATTTACATACTTAAGTCACACCCATGACAGATGTCCAACAACCATAGTAACACCTCACACCATCCACAACCTAAATGACTGCTGTGAGTCGTCCTTGACACCGCAGTAGAGAGCACATGGCGGAGGTACAGGTTCCTACCCACAGATAAGACATACCCTGCAATAAACCACACAGCATTAAGAAGCAAGACTCCCCATGAGTACATGTCACACATACCCCTGCTGAATGTTAGTCAGATAGGTAATATGCCATATGAGTCACCCTGTGTAACTGTTTGACAGGAGCAGGTATCATCACATCACATGTGTCACAATGGTCAGGGTAGCAGAACAGTATGCTGCTGTAGTCCCAGGGGCAATAGCATATTGTATTGTATTGTATTGTATTGTAATGTATTGTATTGTGTTGTATTGTACTGGTATGTAGAGGTGCCTCCTTCGTGGAGTGGAACCACTGCTGCTGTACGCCAGTGTACAGGTACATATCCTGTAGTCAGGCTAGTGTTACATAGCACTTCTATATGTGTGTTTAGCTCCTCTTGGAGTTCATGTAGCATGCAACCGGGGATACCATCAGGTCCCATTGATGCTGTGTTTCCTGCTTTTCTGAGGGCGGCTCTTACCTGGACATCTGTGATGACAGGGAGGTTACATTCAGCTGGGATAAGTATGTCTTAGTTTGGGGGAGAGGGAGGGGGGAAACTTGCACTGAACCTGTCTGCCACAATGTTGCCAATATCTGTGGGTTCAGTGAATTATTTGTTGTTGTGTACTAACTATGAGCATATTGGAGGGTTTCTGACCAGGTTTCTAACATAACTGAAGAAGGCCTTGTGGTTATCTGTAGTGTCCCCGGTGATTTCCCTCTCAAAGTTGCCCATGGATGTTTGTATGAGAGAAAATAGCTCTTTACTAGTGCTGATCAGACATGCCTTCCCTTTATGGAATTATGCTCTGTCTTGCAGTAGCTTCCATCTTTTGTTATACAATCTGTCTATGGCTGGGGTCCACCAGACAGGATGCTTTCCCTTTGTGGAGAGTGTCTTGGTCTTATATGGGATTGCATGATCCATGCATTCTCTGAGATGTCCGTAGAAATCATTTGTGAAGGAGTCAGCATTGTGGGTTGTGTCTTCCACTGGCCCAGCGGGCTTAAAGGATACCATGTCAGTGTTACGAAGTGTAAAGTTTGCATTTGAAATGCTATTCACTGTAGTGGTTTGTGCTGGTGGTGGAGGTGGGATATGTATATCCAGGGCAGTTAGTTTGTGGTCAGATCACAGTAGTTGATGATGTACCCCATAAAGTACCTCAATACAAACCCCCAGAGTGATGAGGTGCTTTGGACCTGAATCAGTGTTCTGACTGCTGGGGTTTGGTAGTATGTCGTATGGAGTGTGCCAGGTACTGTTGCACAGTTGTTGGCTGAGCACTGATACCTGGCCATTTACATGTGTATCCACCAATAGACAGACAGATGCTATATATGTGAGATATGTTGTATCACAACAGTCGAGTAGCATGTGTAGTATGTGTGCCAAATGCTGCTGACATATTTTTCTGATATCATGTTATTTCCTTTTTCAGGACCATGGCTCACCAGCGCAATCCAGCGTACTCTGCAGCTGAGGATGAGGAAATACACCAGAGCCTGGTGTGGGATTATGCAATACGATTTTCCCGCACCAGCCAGAATCAGCAGGAGAGGGCTGCACTGTGGCAAGACCTGGTCCATCAGGTAAATGACATAGGCACGCATAATAGGACATATGAGCAGGTACGACATCACTGCAGTGATTTAATTAGAAATGTCCATCAACGTGCGTCGGATATCCACAGACAGCAGGTTGCCACAGGTGGTGGGGTGGCTACACATCCCCCACTCACCAGACTGGAGGGACTACTCAAAAGTGTTGTGGCTCCAGCCCGCCAACAACAACAACAGCAGCAGACCTGCATTATGACAGAGGCTGGAGCCACACAGCACCAAGACTACGAGCATGCAGGTAATATGCCATATGTATAGTTGACTGTTGTGTACACTGGTAGTTAATGCATGTGTGAAGTGTGTCCTTGCTTTGTAGCTGTCATCATAGTATTTAATGTGCAAGTGTGATATTCTCAATATCAGCAGCTGACCTGTGAAAGGCAACTGTTGTACTACTGACCTGTATCATACTCAGTAACAATGGCACAGTTGTGCCCACTGACATTAATTTCCTCACTTCTGCAGGTCCCTCCGGTGTAACAGCAATGCAGCTTATCCATGCTGGTGAGTGTGTATTAACAATACCTTTAACAGTCTTGATAGTAATAGTAATATTAGGCTCACTTAGTAGTGCTCTGTGTATGCATGCAGGTGTGTCTGTGTCTGTGTGTTGATATCTCGCATACTGAGTAGTGTGCAAGTGTGCAACTGTGTGCATGTGTGCATGTGTGCATGTGTGCACCTGTGCATGTGTGCATGAGTGCACGTGTGCACGTGTGCATGTCTGCATGTGTGCTTGTGTGCATGTGTGCACCTGTGTATGTGTGCATGTGTGCACCTGTGCACCTGTGCATGTGTGCACATGTGCATGTGTGCACCTGTGCACGTGTGCACATGTGCATGTGTGCACCCGTGTGCATGTGTGCATGTGTGCATGTGTGCACCTGTGCATGTGTGCATGTGTGCATCACTGGTAACATTGTGTAGACATTGTAAACTGTATTTCCTGTTTCCCTCCCACAGGTTCTGGTGCTGCTCTGGTGTCATGCAGCAGGGAACCTGAATCAGGTGCCACGGGTACTGATAATGATGACATCTGTGTAATGGCACAGGAAGGTGTGCCAGGGTCCGTCATTGGTCAGCCAATTGACAGTACACAGCTGTCAACCCCATCAATGCGCACTGTCATACTGCCAATACACCCTTTGTCACCAATGTCCCTAGGTGATGGACATGATACAGTGGGCATTGACCAGGGTAATGTGGTATCGGTGGCACATGCTTCCCCACACAGCAGCCATGGGCATGGCCCTGAGATGGTACCATACAGACAGATGTCCAGGGGTTCTCGTGGGAGCATCCGTGGGTGTACTGCCCCTGTCAGACGTGCCCACAGAGGTCTTACAACCTCAGCTATGTTTCGGGCTGTCATGCAGGCACAGTCACGTATGGAACGGTACACCAGACAGGGTCTGAGGGAGCTGACAGCATGTCGTACAGCCATGACTGACAGTATGCGTGACATTGCGGCTGCCATCCGTAATTTCACCGATGTCATAGACAGACGTTGTGGGGACATATTAGATCAGTTCCACAACTAAATGTCCATGAGCCAGGGCAATGGTGGATGGTTGAGGCGTCGACGTGGGTGTATGCCAGCAACAGCAGCAGCTGGCAGTCGTCGCAGACAACAACAGGGCCGCGGCCGCCCCCATAGTGCCAGCAGCAGCCCCAGCAATGCTGGGTCTGTGCTGTCATCAGACCGCCCAAGGAGATCACGTGCACGTGGCTCTGGACAGGCCCAACAGGGATCTGTGTCCAGTCAATGAACACCTGCTTCTGATGACAGTACCCGGTCTGGATTGGTACCGGATACAGTCCATATCACCCTGCAAGGCACAGGTACCGTGTCCATGGCCAGAGACACTGATCTGTATGACCTGGCAGGTACAGTCTGTGGCTGTCCACAAACACCGGTATATGGCAGCCATGAGGTGGAATTGTGTGCATCCATACACACATGCGAATTGACAACACCTAGGGCTACCGCATACACGCACACACTGCATCAACATTGCCCCACCTTGTACTGCTGTCCCTCACCAACACACATACACATACATGTCAATTGGTCGTATCAGTGGCAGACTCAGGCATACCAAGTTCACACCCTGTGCATATGATGAAACTTTGCCACCTCCTGCAATCTGTAACATCAGTGCAGGTACAGGTTAACATGTTGCTGATGCACAGGGTGACTACATAGGTGTGTAGTAATAGTATCATGTTGTTAACAGTACTGTGTGCTGATATAATTGTGGGTATATCCCAGCATGCCTGATGCAGTAAGGGTATGATTGTCTTGTACTGTTTTCTACACCCATGGTAAGTACCATAGTGTATCATCTGCACATGTTTGCATACTGGTGGTAAGGATGTCAACAGAAGGCCACATACATAGTTAGCACAGGGGATAAGGTAATGAAAGTATTGATACGCAATGATGGACATGTAAACTGCAAGTGGCATGTTGCCCACACTGGACTCTGCAATGCGGATGTTTGAGGATGTTGATATGTGTGCAGTACTACACGACTGGTACAGGACACACAGGAGCACCCTAGCACTGCAAGCTCACATCTCATACCATGCTAAACAGCCCCAACACACAAAACTAACTTTCACAGGAGGGAGAGTCCCCATATATGTCAGGGATACTGTGGTGGCAGGACAGGTAGCATACATCCTACTAAGTATGGAACCACTGAGTGAAGGCTCAGTGTCTATTTGACATGTGTATTACTGCAGGTATGAGTACCTGGGTTTCCATCCGGTTATTGTACATCCTGACGGTACATGGTCTGTACACTTGTGTGTGCTGAGACTGGACCCTGACCATCTGACCTGTGTATTTCCATGTACATGTGTATAGTGCCTGCATATTTGCACTGTTACCTACTGGAAGTGGTACAGCTTGTTTGTTGTACAATGGACTACATGCAGCCCTGCTTACTGTAGCTTTGTTTGCATGCATGTTTGCTTGCAGTTACCCTGGAACACTGATCCCACCTGCAATGCAGATTTACAGAGCTTCTGTGGACTCCTAGTGACATCTGCATAGCTTACTATATGTATGTCCATGTCTCACTTGACAGAATGTCACTGTTTATCCTGTTCGCATGTACGTTGCCTGTGACACATTGCATATGACTTTCCTGGCATTTGACCACATGAGCAGTCATATATGCCAGTGCTAACTAATCACAGGCACTACACCCTCACATACTCACCTTCTGTACCTTGTTCCCCATTGGCCCTATGTGCTGTTAATCACCATGGCAATCACAATACTATGGTAGCATGTGCAAAGGTCACTTGTCACTCACCTCTATGGTACAGTTGTGGAATATCTGAGTCATGTGGCAATGTCACAGCTGCCACATGTACACAGTCAACCCTCTCCCCTACACATGGATGTACAACACAAGTATGAGATGCAACCACATAGACAAACTGGGGACTAAGCATTCTGAACCCAGTACTGGCATAACCTGTCAGGTGGCATGAAATACTACAGTGACTACAATACCAGTCTGATGTAGACCTACACTGACAGCAATCCAAACACATGAACACACTGGGGCATTCATGGAGCCTCAGAATAGCATCCTGCCTGAGCAGCAGACACCTCTGCAGCTGGCACACAGGCATACGTTAAGCCGGAACACAGCACGTGCAACACATAACACACAAATCCTATGTGCCAAACAGTCACAGCCTGTACGACTAGACAACACACCTGCTACAGTTGTGTTAGGTACCTTTATTGTCCGGTACAGTGAGGTCCCGCTCACCAGGCTGGACAAGGTGAAGGTCACAGTGATATGCCTGTGGGGCACTATGGTCCACCACATAACACAAGCATACAGGTCAGTCAGAGGCATGGACACATATGACTCAGTCATTGTCCGTGCCAGTATGGCTGACCTGTGATGTACCTCCCTGGACTACATGATAGGGAACATAGAAGGGCTCTCTGAGCATGTGGCACAGGCTGGTATGACCCTGACCTTGGTTGGCATCATACCCTCACCAAGAATGCTGAAGTATTACTGAATGCTGATGAATTACTGTAGCTACAACACCCTAGCTGAAAGGTTCCTAGCATGTAGTCACGGCATTGCTATGGAACAACTTGTTACCACTCCCACAACAGGTGAAAACATGCAGCACCTATTCATCAACAACATGTAGACTATATGCCCCAGACCAGATGTGTATCCCTCACTGCTAGGATGATACCATATACAACTCACACTGTATATACACATACCACATGCAGCACCCGCACAGAAAGCCACAGTCATAATGTTATCCAGTGCAAATACCATGTATTCACATGTGGCAGGCGTCAGACATGGGAACTATTGAAGGTCACAGGTGTATATGTGTATTTGGCACACACATACATCATCTGTGTGCATTGCCATTACTGGTTTAATCGATGTCATGCATTATTGTGAACAACAACCCACACACATGGGCATTCTGTGTGACAAAAACACACGTGGCATGTGTGGAATTCAAAGCCATAACTAACTGTGCTATGACAGTAGTGAGAGATGCAGTAGCAGAGCATGCTATTTGCCCTCTTCTGCTGTACTTGTAGGGTGCTGACATCATCTCTGTGTAGAGATTGGAATATGCAGCAGCTGGTGTGTTGTACTGGTTGCCAAAATGGTCAGTTGTATCACACATGTAATTGCACACACCCTACTTCCACCCCCCCCCCACGCACACTTGCAGGATTCAAACCCCTACCTAACTATGTTATGATACTCAAGACGGACACATTAGCAGAGTGCACTATTTGCATTATTGTGAGGTTTCCCTTCTCCTGCTGTACTTATAGGGTGCTGACATCATCAGTGTTTAGAAAGGGGAATGTGCATCCTGTAGTGTGTTTTCCTAGTTGCCAAAAGGGACATTTCTCTCACACAGAATTGCGCACACACTAACTCCCCTCACCCAAACAGACACACTTACCATTTGCAGGATTCAAACACCTACCTAATTATGTTTTGACACTCAAGACGGACGCATTAGCGAAGTGCACTATCCGCATTACTGGGAGGTTTCCCTTCTCCTGCTGTACTTATAGGGTGCTGACATCATCAGTGTTTGGAAAGGGAATGTGCATCCTGTAGTGTGTTCTGCTAGTTGCCAAAAGGAACATTTCTCTCACACAGAATTGCACACACACACACTAACCCCCCTCACCCAAACACACACACTTACCATTCGTAGGATTTAAACTCCTACCTAATTATGTTATGAAACTCAAGATGGACGCATTAGCGGAGTGCGCTATTCGCATTACTGGGAGGTATTCCTTCTCCTGCTGTACTTATAGGGTGCTGACATCATCAGTGTTTGGAAAGGTAATGTGCATACTGTAGTGTGTTCTGCTAGTTGCCAAAAGGGACATTTCTCTCACACTGAATTGCACACACACTAACCTCCTTCACCCAAACACACACACTGAGCATTTGCAGGATTCAAACCCCTACCTAACTATGTTATGACACTCAAGACAGATGCATAAGCAGAGTGCACTATTCGCATTACTGGGAGTTTTTTTTTCTCCTGCTGTACTTGTAGGGTGCTGACATCATCAGTGTTTAGAAAGGGGAATGTGCATCCTGTAGTGTGTTCTCCTAGTTGCCAAAAGGGACATTTCCCTCACACAGACTTACACACACACCAACCCCGCTCACCCACACACACACACTGAGCATTTGCAGGATTCAAACCCCTACCTAACTACATTATGACATTTGAGGGAGATGCATTAGCAGAACACACTATCCGAATTACTGGGCATCTGTTCTGCACCTGCAGTATTTATAGGGTGCTGACATCATTATTTATACAGAGGTATGTACATCTATTACTACCTGTCAGGTGGGGGATAGCATATATATGCATTTGCAGCCACCTACTTCAGGGTCAGATATGCACATCAGCATTGGCAGCTTATGTTTTATACCATGCTTCGTGACCACAGGACCTGTAACACACAACACAACCAGTTCAGACCACACCTCCCACATCCGGGACACACACTTGGTTTCTCTGGGAACAGTGCCAAGATATGAAGGTGTTCACATACACCATTCCAGTTGTTAACGTCAGGTACAGGTATATTGTGTGTGGGAACTACTCAGGCCTCTATAACATTACCCTACAGCCACTACAATTTGTGAGTCCATGTGCTATGGCAGGACCACTCACCAGAGCCACAAGGGGGAATACATATTGCACCTGACCATCTGCAACATGGGTACTCACTGTTCCACACCAGAGGTAGACCACCATTGTTGATATCTGACCATACCCACCTTTCCCTGGGCATCCATATCCCATTCCCACCCCCAGGCAAGGTTGTCATTGCAAACAAAGTGTATTTATCAAAAGCAGACTTTGCACTTGTGAAGACTGGGGTGGAAGACTTCAAAGGACCCATGCTGGGGGAGTATACAGGCCACTCTGCATAATCCTTGACAATTGCATTCTATGAGCATGTGGAAGGTTTGCATTGATCATGCTATCCCAAATATACCCATGACTCCTCCACAACAGGACACCCTGTCAGGTGTACACCAGCCATATATGAGCTGCCCAACAGATGGAGTGAGCTAATACATTGCAGAGCAGTAGCCCACAGAGGGAGGACATCTCTGAACAGTACTGGCATGACACTTCAATCCCTCATAATCATCACGACAACGTGTTGACAGTGAAATTGTCCAGACACTGCAGATAAGGCTCCCCTCAGTCTGTTATTGACGGCCACTTACTGTTAGAGGTCCTCACCAACCCTCTTCCAGCACACACCAACAACATGGATGTGGCATAGCAAATTCAACCCCTGGGATCTCCACGGTGTCCCTGCTTGACGGAGGCACAGCACACTAGCCTCAAACGGTGCCTTATGTGACCTACTTTACAGTGGCACAGTAGCCTACTGTACTGGGGATGCAGACGCCAAGCACACTCTGGCTAAGCTTTCATTCCCTAGGGCAAACAGCCTAGTATTGACCTCTACACCCATATGTTTAATTGTCAGATGCACAATATTTGTTGCTGATAGACTGTTTGCAGGTTTTTATTGCCATAGCATTCCCTGTTTCTATAAACAACTTGTGTATCTGTGGAAGATGTTTGAATATGAGAGGGATCCACTATATCACTTATGTCTCTGTAGTCATTTAACTGTGTGCACTGGGCAGATTGCTGTAATGTGGTTGGTTCCTGGAATAACACGTACAAATACCAGATATGTGTGGCCAACTGCTAAACTGAGATATGGCCTAAGTGTGTGAGCATGCCCAGTTCAGCCTTTCCATGGCATGTTGTCTGACATATGTCTCATTTATCAAAGTGTGCGAGCATGCCCAGTGTGAGCTTTCCATATGTTGAACTCTGCAGTCTACCACATTTGTGGATGAGTGTGAACTTCAACAATATCTCACGTTTATGGTTGTGTGTTGGGTGTCATGTTGTGTAATTACTGGCCAACTGCTTTGTGTCTGAACACAACAGGGATTATACTGTGCCTGCAGGGTTTGCATGGGATACTTTGCATACAGTTGTCAACATCCTTTCATACTGACCTAACACTGTAGTACCATATAGTGTACTGGTTCAGTACTTTCACTGTGGTGGACAGTATCCTGGGCTTTAGCCCTATCACTGCTTTAAATTTTCATAGTGAGCACAACAGACTGTTTAGGGGCCAATTGTGCACATATGACCATATTGCATTATGTTCAGATATGGACTACTTAAACCAGGCTTGTCCAACATTGGTAGTGTATTCCACAACATAGCTGGACATTGGCAAACACTAGCGATGTGCCCTAGGCCATTTCTAATGCTAGTCAGAGAGTGTGTTTGTCCTTCGACACACATTGTAACTGGAGTTTGCCATGACATATGTCATGGTTAGTATACTGTGCCTCCGTCTACCCATGACATACCAGTGATACCCAGGGTAAACCTACCATCTCCCATCCACTCATCAAGATTCCTCTTGAGGAGAGTTGCTGGGTGACTCTCTGGCTAACCTGTACTGGGAGTTTACTCAAGAGTGGGGGTGGCTTCTGTGTTATGGATCATTCAGTACAGCTTGTCCTATGTATGTCAGTGCTGGGGTTCAGGTCTCTCATGTGCATAACTCATTGCCATTCAGATTGTACAAGGTGCAGCATGTTCATTGATTCCAGCTTGGGCATAGCTTTATACATCAGGCACAGCTTGCCTCTGGGCGGGAAGTATGGCAGTGTGTGGAGCTGCAGTTTGTTTAATCAGGCAGCACATGGCATCTGTTCAAGCTCTTTGATACTCCTGGTGAGGTACTTTTGGGGTCTTTCCAGTTGATGGAGGTGTCTGCTGAGGTACATCCCACAGGGGCCATTGTAGTCAATTGTGATGCTGATGAAGGATGACTGCAGAGCCACAATGACCTCCCCTGATCTAGATCTGACTACCTTCATGATTAGGTGGGAATATGGTATGTTTCTGTAACCACTATAGCCACATGCTTGTCCAATGCAAGATATCTATCAACTTGTGTCCCCAGGTCTCTTATTACATCTTAAGTACTTAATGGGTTAACACCTATGTGGTAATTGGTGGGCACTTACTGTATATCCACAGGGGTTGACTATACACTTTTCTGCAATTAGCTTGCTGACATGGCTATGGCACCAGTTGTCTGTTTCTATGTGGCCCTTTTGTGGGATGCTTGTGTCAGCTGGAGGGTCAGATATGGTGGCCAGTTTGTAGTCCTCTGCAAACTTGTTCAGACACAGTCCTTCCATGTTGGCCTGTACCTATGGGACATATATACCAAACAAGGGAGGTCCCAGGACCGAGCCTTGTGGGATGCCAGTTGTATCTGGTTTGTAGTTTGACATGGCTGCAGCATTTCTGACCATGTCAGTTCTGTCCTTGGTCTGGTTTGCAACCCCTATACTGACATAGGTGTTTATATTTAAGCTGGTGAGCTTATCTATAATGAACACGTGGGGTATTGTATGGAAGCCTTTTGCAAGGTCCAGCTAGGCTGTGTGGACCACATTCCCCTCATCAATGACCTTAATGACTGTTTCAAATGAGTCAAACATGTTTAAGGGGCAGGATCTGCACTTAAGAAAGCCACACTGGGTAGGGTCCAGTGTCAGTAGGTCCCCAATATCTTTATGTCTGAGGTACATGCTGATCCTTTCCATAGCTTTGCAGACCAAGCTTGTCAGCATTCTGGGGTGGTAGTTTGCAGTATCTATTCAGGCAACACCTTTGTGGAGAAGGACCACTGTTGTTGTACACTGCTCTTTGGGTACATATCCTGTGGTAAGGCTGACATTGAGCAGTAGTGTTATTTGGCATTCCATTCTTCTTGGAGTCCATGTTGGACTCAATCCAGGACACCATCTCATACCATTGATGCTGTGTGTTCTGCTTTGTAGATGCTGGCTGTTACCTCAGCATCTGCAATGTCAGGGGGCCAGCACTCTGCTGGGATAGATATTTTGCATTTTTTCGGGGGGGGGGGGGTTGCACTGCACCTGTCAGGTTGGATGTTGGCAATATGTGTGTGTGTTTGGTATGTTGTTTGTAATATTTGAGTGATTCAGAGCATATCTGTGACTTCCCATCAAGGTTCCTACCATCAGTTAAGAAAGCCTTGTGATTATCCTTAGTGTCCTGTACAATTTGTATCTTCATAGGTTCATAGGTTCATACTAGGCTATCCACCCTAGGGCATTTATAAGCCTAGCCAGAGTGTGTGTGGCTTTCGCCACCCCTTGATATGTGGATATTATGGCCATTTATGATTTACTTTACTGTGCCTCTGTCTGGACGTGACTCAGTGAAGACCCCCAGTGTACATCTACGATCATCCATCCACTTGGCAAGATTCCTGTTGAAGAGAGTCAGTGAGGGGCTCTGCCTAACATGGAGTGGGATTCCGTTCCAGGGTGCAGGGAGCCTCTGGGTTATGTATCCGTCCCTCCAGCACATCCTATTTCATTATGTGTTGAGGTTGACATCTCTCACTCTCACAGCTCCGATGGATTTGGCTTTTCTGGGGTGGAGCATGTCCATTACTCCTGTGTTGGACATGGCCTTGTACAACAGGCATGCAACGCCTCTGCGTAGGCAGTATGTGACTGCATACAGCTGGGGAGTCTACAGCCAGGCAGCTTATGACAAATATTTAAGACCCTTTATCCTCTTGGTGAGGTACCTTTGAGGTCTTTCTAACTGCTGCAGGTGTCAGGTAAGGTACATCCCAAATGAGGCATTGTACTAGATTATGGGTCTGATAAGAGAACAGTATAGGGGCACACTGACCTCTGTTGACGTAGATGTGAATCCTTTCATGATACGGTGTCCAATATAGACAGTCTTCCTAGCCACGTTGGCAATGTGAGTGTCACATGACAGGTTACTGTCCACTTGTGTCCGTAGGTCCCTGATTACTCCTTCCATACATAATGGATTACCACCTATGTGGTAATTTGTGAGTACCTTGTTTGGTATTTGGTGAGACATTCATACTGTCCAGTGTCTTCAGGACGGCTGAGTGGGGTTCCTGTGTGTGAGAGTGTGGTCTGTAGCATGCTACAGACTGTACAGCAGTTTTGCCTACGGTTAGTTGCACATGGGTGGTCTCCGATGCTTCATGCATTGTCAGTTACCTGGACGTGTAAGTGTCTGTGCTGAATATTGATACTCCCCCTCCTTTTATGTTTTGGTCCAGGTTTTGGGGCCATAATGCATGATATGAGGTATAACCTGGTAGTGCTGGTGTGCTGTCAGGAGCCTTGCTGCAGGTTTCTGTCACTGCACGGACATCAATGTTCTCCATACTGGGGAGGGCCTCGGGAACATGCATGTTGAGGTGTACACGTCTGGCATTGGGCAGCATTACCCTTATGTTTCTTTCCACTTATGTTTTCTAGGGAGGTGGGTTAGTCTTTTCAGCCTTGCCTACGAAAGGCTCTATGGAGGTAGCAAAAGACTTATCCAATATCCGGATGCCCAGGGGTAACAGGTGCAAGCCATCCCTGGCACAGCAGCATGGCTTGTCAAGCATGACATCCCAAGCAGACAGACATTGGATCCCCTTGGAATGACACCAGTAATTGTGCCACTTGTTAAAGCTGATCATTCTGTGTTTGTACTGTGGCATCATTCTTGGTGAGAGTAGGATGCTGCACATGGTCAGTGTCATACCGCCTGGACTACATAATTGGAGAGCTCATCTATGTCCCTTTTCATGTAGTCCGGGGAGGTACATCTCAGGTGATTCATGCCAGCATGGACAATGACTGCATCATACTTCTACTTGCTTTGGGGTGACCTGCATACTTGTGTTATGTGGCGTATTGTAGCAGCCTACAGGCAGCTTACTGTACCCTTTACCTTGTTCAGTCTGGTGAGCGGGACAGCAGTGTGTCTGACTATGGAGTCGCCTATTACAACTGTATCAGGCATGTTTTTTCTCCTTCTGGCCTGTGACTGTTTGGCACACCAGCTTTGTGTACTATGTGTTGCATGTGCTATGTTTGGAGGTAGTGGTTGCTTGGGTGTCTGCTTTGGAGGCCTCTGTTGATGTGGTGTGTTTGTAATTAGGGCCTCCGGGAATGTTTTTCTGTGTTTATGTCTTTGGTTTGCAGTTGTGATAGGTCTATGTGAGACTGGGTTTGTGGTGTGTGTGGTTACCTTCTCCTCCTGACTAGTTTTGACAGTACTGAGTTGAGAGAGCTCAGCCTCCGGTTTGGATAAATGGTTGCATCTCTCACATATATTTGTATTTCTTGGGGGGAGGTGAGGGTTGTCTGTGTACATGGGGCAGGTGTAACATTGCCTCATGATTCACAGATTCAACTTGTCGTAGCTGGCCTTAGTGGATTGTATGAGTGGACATATTTTATTGCCATACTACTGATCAGTGATTACTTCCCTTTTTATGTTTGCTCTATCATGTAGTAGCTTCCTCATTCTCTTGCATGGTTTGGTAATGGCTGGAGTCCACCATGCCAGATGGCTGCGTGTATGGCATTGTGTCTTGGTTTTATTTGGGATTGCATAATCCATGCATTCCTGTCAGTGTTCATGGAATGCCTGTATAGCAGGTTCTGAGGTGTGGCCCATATTTTGCACCTGCACAGGGCCTTTAATGGATTCCACATCAGTTTGGAGGAGTGCAACTTTTGCTTTACACATGTTTTTTACTGTGGTTTTCTGGCCAGGGACTGTGGTCAGGATGTGTATATCCTGTCTGATTACTCTATGGTCTGGTCTTACCAGTGAGGGATACACTTCTCATCTTGCCTTCCAGTACCCATGTTGCTGATTATCACATCCAGTATGCTTACCCCTCTTGTGGGAGTGGTACATTGTTCCTGGGCATTTTGGTTTATGGATTCTAGGCACTTTTGTCCTACAGTGTTGGAGCTAGAATAATGCTCCCAGTCTATGTTTGGTTATTTTCAGTCACCCAATATAATGTGGTTTGGAGGGCTTGATATATTCATGTATTCCAACATAGGCCCACTGCAGTTCCTGGTGTTACAACAGTAGTCTGTAACAGGCTATAAACTGGGAGGCAGTTTTAGCCACTGTTACTTGACCATGGCTAGTCCATGCTGCTTCTTGTTGTGGTACCAACATGGGGGTGTGGTTATCCTTGACAATTATTGCTAGTCACCCTCCTTTTGTAGCTTGTTCCATGTTTTGAGGCTGTACAGCACAGTATGAGGTGTAACCTGGTAGTGTTAGGGTGCTGTTGTGAGCCTTGACCCAGTTTTCTGTTACAGGACAGATATCAACATTCTCCATACTGGGGGAGTTTAGACTGCATGCATCTTGCTGTTTAGACTTCTGGCATTGTGTAGCATTACATCTAGGTTCTTATCCCTTGTGATACCTATGGAGGTGGGTTTGTGTTTTGAGCCTTACCTATTCAAGGCACGCTGTGGGTAACAACAGCCTTTGCCAGTATCCATAAGGCCAGGACTGATAGGTGCACGCCACCCCTAGCAGGTGGAGCATCATGTCATGCTCAGCATGTCATCCCATGCTGGCACACATTGGATCCCCTTTGACTAACAGCAATACTTCAGCCAATTATTGCAATTGATCATCTCATTGTCATACTGTGGCATCATGCTTGGTGAGGGTAGAATGTTAGTCAGGTTCATCAAGTTTGCATATACTACATGGTGTTACATTGCTTAGCACATGGCATTCATGCCTCAGGCGGTGCTGCAGGGCTGCCTCTGTCGGATGCACATACTACACTCCCTGTACATGTTTGAGAGCAGGTTATGTCATTTTAGGCATCCCTGTTATTATATGAGTGAGTCAGAGAGAGGTATCATTCCCAGGGTTCCTACTGAGCCAGTGTATGTGCTATGTGTTGCCTCTTTGCCAAGGCCAGGGCATACTGGGCATGCCTCCTTCTGCCTACTGGGGCAGGCTCAGGTTGTTCCTCCTCCGAGTCACGCTCTGCCTGAGATGGCCTTGGCAATGGTGGGGGGCTGTTTGGCCCGGCCCTATGCTGGTCCTGCTGCAGATGTTTTCGCAAGATCATATTATGTAGCATAGCACATACCATGACAATTTGGGTACATGTAGTTGGTGAGTACTGCAAGGCTCCACCAGATGTGTCCAGACACCGGAACCGTGACTTGAGCAGCCCAAACACATGCTCTATTACATTACGTGTTTGTGCGTGTGCCTCATTATGGCATTCCTGTTCAGGTGTGTGTGCATTTCTGATGGGTGTCATCAGCCACGGCTCCAGTGCATAACCTGCATCCCCCACTAGGTGTCCATGTAGGATGTCCCCATTGGCAAATCTCTGGTACAGCTGCATCAAATGCCAGATATGGGAATCATGGTAGCTCCCAGGGCAGCCAGCACACACATTCATTATTATGCCCTGGGCATCACACATGACGTGGCAGTTGATGGAGGGGAAGCCCTTGCGGTTAATGTAGGCCCTACACCACTCACCGGCTGGTGCTTTGATGCGTATGTGCGTGCAGTCTATTGCACCCACTACCTCAGGGTATTCCGCTATTTGCTGGAACAGACGCATATTGCTGGCCAATACCTCACAGGCATTGGGGAAATATACATGATCACCGACATGTGCTGACATGGCATCCAAGAACTGGTGCAGTACCCTGGAGGCTGATGCCTGTGATATCCCCATCATATCACCAGTTGGTCTCTGGAAGGTACCTGTTGCTAGTATTCTTAGGCCAACACATACCTTGGTTTCCACTGGGATGGGTTCCCCTCTGTTGGTTCTGTGTGTGAGGCGTGGCCTGCACAGCTCAACAATTTGCTGCAGGAGGTCTCTGTCCACTCTATAGCGCTCCACTATCTCCAGCTCATGTAACCTGTGGTAGGTGACCCTGGGCCTGTACACTCTTCTCCGTCTCCTCACTGTGGGTTGTCTGGTACCATTTGCATTGTCACCACCCTCAGCAAGACGCATATGTCTCCTTATGACAGATATGGCAGCCCCTAGCATTTCTGCTCTGAGTTCAGCTTTTTCAGTTTTCACTTCTAGTAGCTTACTCCTGTCTTGCAGTGTCTCTTGAGAGAAACATCCTGCACTGCTGTTTGCAGAGTTTTAAGTGCTTGGCTGGGCTACTATTCTGCCTGTGTAATTGCCTGCTTCTAATTGTTTTCACCTGCTAGCTCCAGCAGTATTCCCTGCTAGCTTCCTACTAATTCTGTTGCTTCCTTTTTCCTCTTTGTTTCCTCAGGGGGGAGCAACGCGCATACCAGCAGAAGCACGCTCACAGTGGCTTACACGCGCGCACACACATGCTTACATGGTTTAGAATCTTCTTATTCAGGTTATAACGCACGCACACCAGTGCAAACAGTCTTACAAGTCTGCCAACAGGCTCCCACATGCTCAGTCTGCCTTACACGTGCACACACTGCCCTACTCGTGCCTCATGGCGCACACGTGCACATGCATGCCCAGCAAGAAACTTTGGTGTAAGCAACAGTGTACACCTTCCATTTCTTAACTTTCCCATGCTTATCTTGTGGCACTCCTCTTTCCATGATATGTGTCTGACATCTGTCATGTAACACTGACCTCCAATGAACTGCATTTCTTTCTGCCATTCCCCCCTGTGATGTCACCTATCTCCTACTCTGTTCCTCCCCCTTATGTAACTCTTACACTACTCAGAATGTGCTCATTTGCTATGTGACAGTGGGATTCAGTATCCTAACACTCATTTACATCAGATTGCCTACTAATGCTTAGTTACATGTCTTAGACTCAGCTTCCCCCCTTAGCAACCACTAAACAGTGGCCATGTTGTTTTTGGCCTGCTGGTCCCTGCATTGTAAATCCATATATTGCATAAAACCCACATTTGTGGGTTTATAACCTTCATTTTTATGTTTTATATAGCGCAGCCCGTTTGCGCGGGGCTGTGCTGCGTTTAAACATCGCCGAAAAAAATATTTATTTCTCAAATTTGCATCGAGGTACCTTGCCAATGGCCACATATTTGGCCATTGGCATGCTGCCTGACACATATGCACCCTTTATTTGGAGCTGACATGGCTCCATTTTGTTGTTTGCAGAAACGTACTCAGTTGTCAACTGAGTACATTTCTGCAGCTAAAACGGCTCTTACACGGGCTGGTTTGGGCTTCGTGGATCGCTAATCTACCTCATTTGCATGCCTTTCGGCTGCAAGTGAGGTGATTAGCATATCCCCGCCCACTCCTTGTAAGAGACGTTTTAGCTGGTCTCTTACACGGAATTTCGGGCTGTTCCTGGATCGCGAGGGCTGCATGGAGTCTTACACTACTCTTATACTCCGTGCAAGCCTTCGTGAATCCTGCCCTATATCTTTTCAAGTTCCCTTTAACTTGTGGGGATCAAAATCTGCATTGTCCTTATTATCAGCTGTATTGTTAAACACACAATCATAATCAAAAAATTCTTTAAATAAGATTCCTTGTTTTCCAAAGATGTAAATCTATTAACATCACATTCACTTTGCTTAGTGGGCAAAACAGTACCTGTATCAGTTCTGTCCTTAAGATTAGTATTAAGGTATGTACGCATCAAATGTGCTCTTTTGGGCTTGGTACCAGTCCTTCTGGCCTCTTCAGTCAGATTTCCAAAAGAGAAATCAAAAGTAAAATCTGTAGATGCTAATCTACTGTTATCAGGTTCAACTTGGTTGTGCGAATTGGGTAAATCTATGTCCCCAAAACTGATCTGTTCATGTCTCTGTCCATTAGGTATCTCCGGAGATGAAGTAATCAATACCGAACCTTCTTTAAAAGTCCTCTCTCCTTCTGCATGGATTGTACCGGTTGTATGACTTGAAGTTATAGGTTTAAAAACAGTAGTAGAACCACCACTTGCCTTAATACCCTTGCTGTTTGTGCCATTAATATCAATAGTATCCCTAGTGTTAACTTCACTGGAAGACAGCAAAGAAATAAGCTTGCTCACATCGCCCCTAAGTAAAGAAACTTCCGATTGAAGTTTCAAAAATGTTTCTAGGAAAGAAAGTATGATTATAATATGATGAGACAGACAAATGAATATGTTATGAGGGAATGGGGGAAAGAAATATACCACATTGTTAGGGCTAAATAGGAAAAGTGCTGAAGAGGTTGACAACAGGAACCATGTGATGAGATCGGAAGGCTATAGTAGGGCTTGTGTCATTGAATATGGACCATATATCAATAGAATCAAAGACATACTAATAGAATATTGGAATGTGTTGATGGTAGATCAGGATTATATTGACATATTGGCTACAGGACCAAATTTTGTTTATAAAATGGGGAAAATCTAAAAAGTATACTGGAAAGTGTTACTAGGGAGTCAAGGACTGCTTGCAGTACCAAGCATACTACAAAATGTGGCAGTTGCAATCAATGTTATGCCATCAATGAAGATGAAGGTATTGTCTTGAACAACATCAACAAGACAAGAATTACCTTCAAACAGGGCATCTGCAATTCAAAGTTTATTATTTATTTAGCTAAATGTACATTATGTTCTGGATACAATATAGGTAAAACTGAGAGGCATTACAAAAAGCGTATATACGCACATTTATATAGTATCAGGACTAAGGATAATAACAATGCACTTTATAGACACCCAAAGTCAATGGGTATAGAACACTCTTTTAATTTTTCCATTTTGGAAAATATAAAAATGGATCCTAGGGGAGGCGACATCAGAAATGTATTGGCTTACAAAGAAGTCTGGTGGCAATTATTAACTGATGCATGTACACCACCAGGCTTGAACGATCATATATCAATCAAACCACTTTTGTACAATAAATGACTGTAGTATTAGGTTGACAATGTACATGATACTTTCAACATTTGTTGGATAGGATTTTATATTAAGAAATTGCGTTACAGTGTGTAAGTATACTTCTTACACACTAGTATTTTTTATACATTAGTTTTTATACATGTTTGATCTATGTGTAAGGATGTGAGAACAGTGATATTTATTGAAAGTGTTTGATGTGAATTTTGATAATTTGTATTCAGAATGTTACCACTTTAAGAGATTTGGTGCCAAACAGGTTATTTAAACAGTTGGATTCAGTGTTTGAGTTGTTCTGATGAAGCTCACTTTGTATGAGTGAAAGCGCTTAACCTTTAATTTTAATAAATGGAATTTGTTTTTACTTTGAGTCTGTGGATACTATCAGTCGGATATTACTGAACATTTAATTCAACTGTGTGTATCAGTCAGATACTACTGAACATTTTATTTCTACAGTGTGTGGCGGTTGCGTTTTGCAGTAAGTGGCGTTTTTTTATGCTTAACTGTTGCCATATTTGGAACCTTTTGGATTACCCTTTAGGCATTCCCGTTTATGATTTGTGCCTCTGGAATATTTTTCATTAACTGTATTGTCTGTCTGTCTGTGTGGTTGGCATTGAAGAGGAAGATGGCAAGTTAGTTTGGTGAGTTTCGGATAAGCGGATACAGGCGTTCTATTTCCGCATTTGTGTTAAACTTGGTGTACAAGGAGCGCTTGCAACCACTGATTCTGTGGGACAGCTGTGGTAACATTCCCATAGCCAATTGCATGGAAACACACTCCTATAACTAGGAACATCATGTGTTGACCCTTTTCATTCACTGTGAGCAGGACTTCATGTCAGTGCTTGGAAAACCGCATCACAGATGGTAGTGGGATATACATCTAACAACATACACTGTACAGGCCAACAAACAGGAGGGGGATGTTCCAGACATGACTACAGAATGTACGTGTTGCACTTCTGCCTTTGGAGTAATGTTGGTTTAACAGGGTTTGTGTGGATATGGCTGGTCTACATGATTTAATACTTGTCATGACAATGTTATGTGTTTGAGGAAACATAAACCTATAGGGTTATTTGCAGACTGGCCAGTGTTTGGAGTCCTATATGTCTTGTGTTACTCACAGTTCACCTATCTTAGAACTGCAGAAGCATAATCTGAGGATTGCAGTCAGTACATGGTGACAATGATGAGAGTTACTGACTTCATATCTCTCATAGGACATATGTCACAACAAACCCTTTTACAACAGTAATTGTATAAGGGTATCACAACAACATGCCAATATTGGCCCAGTGTTTGTGGTTCCAGCCACAAGTCTGTCAACCTTTGTACATATGTCATGCAGTAAGAGGTGCATATGTTCTGTACACCATTATGTATTGACATCATACCTGATAACAAGCCAGTCAGATATCAGACTGCAAAACATGTTATGTATAGTAGGGGTTATTTCTGAGGACATAACCTGGGCATTCTGTGGTTGTGTGTACAGTAGTGGAGTCTGTGTATGTGCATTGCGAATACGTACCTTGGCCTGTGTACAGACTATGGTAGATATCATTGTCCTTGGTCCTGTTCTAGCTGATGTTACATGCAGGTCCAGTGTATGGTACCCTATCAGCTCACATGTTTGTAGGGCCAAATACATACATGTCCCATACCACAGACAGGCATTGGACCACACTTTGTCGTGACCCAGTATATGTAGGGTTAGTGTGTGAGTGGCATATATGAGGATGGTGTTGATCAGACAGTCCATATAGTGTAATATTGAGCTTGCGTACCATATGTGTCTGTGGCTGTATTCACATTGGTTGTGAGTAATGACTTTCACACAGGTGTCTGTTACTCTGTGCTGTGGCATGCCTGTAGAGCCTGCTATATTTGCAGGTACATGTGTATTCCCCCATATGAAATGTAGGCCATTGTTGTGGCAGTCTGCCTGTAGTTTGCACAGTGCTTTGTTAAATGCCTAGCAGCTTAGTGTAATTACCCAGTGTGATGTTATGCCCAGATATTTGCAAGATGTACTGCTGCCAGGCCACCATAACTGTTGTGCATTTCGGACAAAACTGTGGGATGCTGTACAGATGTATGTCACTAACTACTGGGTAGTATGTGGCTATTTGACCTCTCCACCACCAGTTATTATGTGTCAGGACAGACAGGAGTGTGTGAATGCTTAAACTGTGTGGGCATATGTAGTCCAGTATTTACATAATATACCCATGTACATGGCTGTTAACATCCACATCGTCAGGCTTGGTTCACATGTTTCACACTAAGGGGATCTGTGTATACCTCTGGACTGACCAGAGTGTGCCAGACTGTCCAAATTTATCAGTCAAATCTCTGCTGTAATCCACAGGATCATTGCTGTGCTATCAGTGGTACTGTACTATGATGTCCTTAGGATGTCTGTCAGTAACTGATGGCGTACATGTCTATAGCAGATGTGACCTCCCACACACAACATGTCTGTTAAGACAAACTCTGTTACAGTAGCAACAGTCTACATATATACCTGCTATACATAAATGACATCCACTTGGACTAAGAGGTTGAGACTATTGGTGCTAAGGTATGACTACACTCCATGTTCTGGACACATGGTAAACATATATGTGTGTGTGTGTGTGTGTGTGTGTGTGTGTGTGTATATATATATATATATATATATATATATATCTCCATATATCTATATACATACATAGACATATACATATCTACATATCTACATACATACATATATATATATATATATATATATATATATATATATAATATATATATATATATATATATATATATATATATATATATGTATATATATATATATATATATACATATATATATACATGCATATATATATATATATATATATATATATATATATATATATACATATATATGCATATACACACACACACACACACACACACACACACACACACACACACACACACACATATATATATATATGTATATATACATATACACATCTATATATGTCTACACATATACAGATATATAGATATATATGCACATATAGTTATAGATATTTACATATATATCAACATAAATAGATATATATGTGCATATATGATGTATATATATATATATATATATATATATATATATATATATATATATATATATATACAGAGAAATCTATAAATGGCCATATATATGATGCACTATACAGTGTATGTACATGTAGACATATATCTACATATGTCTATGTATATATCCATATCCTTGTCATGTGTAAACATTACTGTTGTGCATACCTTCCCAGATATATCACACCGTATGTATCTGATGTATCTGATATGTGCATATTTAGATATAACAACATATGTGATGCAACAGTAATATCACTAACATGTACTATACAATTGTAGGAGTCACAGCAATTGTTTAATACTATTCAATACGTCTACTGGCAGATGTATTCATATAATAACAACCATCTTCACAGCTGTCATGGTGTAGTGGTTAACTGTTGTGACTATAGTGTACAGACTCCTGGGTTCAAGACCTGCAAGGGCTGTTTATTTTGTTGCTGGTCAGAACAAGGGCTGTTGCATACAGAGTGGTTAAGGCAATTTTGAGCAGCTTTAAGCGTGTTTGCGTGAGTTTGCACTAAACTAAGTGGTGCTAAGCTACTGTTAAACATATGGGTGCTTATACCATATAGGCTTCACTTACCAGTGTGCAATTCTGCTTAGCTGTTATATTGCAGCAATGTTGACACCTGCTAAGCATGGTTCAGCCCTGGTAACCTGTGCTCACATCCCAGTCTGATAACATAGCAGGGTAATGACATCTGTAATAGGTGTATGTAATGCCATGTACCTAACATGCATCTTTGTGCTGTCGTTACAGTAGCAAGTGATGTGAGTCTTCTGTCTGGGACACTTGAGTATATATGACCTATACAACACTCTTATCTGTGTGAATGTATTACATACAAGGGAAATATCCCAGGTTATGTGCAGTCACACTGGCATGTAGTGTATCATGTTATTACTGTTGACAGTGCTTTCCCAAGCAAGAGTAGATTGCTAATTGTAGTACTGGCAACAAAGTCCCTTGCATGCATAGATGGACTCTAAGTCCTTACTGTCATGTTCCTGGTGTGTGAGCTGTGTCACACTATACATTTCATACTGGATAATGATCTGACATGTGGAAATTAAATGTAGACTACTGTCTGTATAGCACCTGTCAGTGAGGGCTGCCGACATGTAGTAATGGCATTCCTATTGGTGTTAGACATCTATCTGTCAACACATTCATCCTACTGCGTAGCTACTTGGTGAGCTGATGTCTGTCAGTCCCTGTACAGATGTGCATATGTCAGGTATCCGGCTTGGATACGTACAGGCAACCTAAGCTTGACTGACACTGACATGTCTGCCCAGCTGTGTTATAACTGGCACATATAGGACACAACACCCTGTATGCACCACATGCCATGGATACCTCCACTACACTACCACGGTCAACAGAACATGCTTGGGTACAGGTCTCCAAGACAGACACTAACCATGTTATGTAATACATGTTGTATAAATGTCAACTGTAGCACCTCATCAGCTATTTGCAGGAGGCACCCAGAGGATTGTCTGATGCATGTCACTCTAACACTGAGGGTCACCACAGTGGTGTCTGCATTTAGATTGTCTGCTGGCACATGGCAGGTGCCATGATACACTGTAAACACATCCCCTACACTTCCCATCACTCCATGGACAATAGCCAGGTTCACACCTATGAACACCTGCAGTGATGCACCCAGTACTGAAAAATGTGTACGTGTGCATTACTGTGAATATCAGTGTCTGTGTGTTAGTACACCTGTAGTTGGGAATACCCTGAGGCTCTTCACACCCACTGCAACACCCATTGCCATAGTTAGATGCGGCTGCTGCTGTACCAGACATTACATGTACCTTGTTATGCTCCTCTCCCTAAGGGCTACCTGAGCCTTGCAGTGCTAGCACAACACTGTTGTACAAATGGGTTGATATTCATAGGATACTCACTGAGTTCTGGCAAGTGTGTTTATGTGTGCATGTGTGTATATATGTAGGGTACAGCATTCTGAGGCCACATACTCCTATTACAATATGCATTGCCAAACAGTAGTAGGAATAGTGATGTTGATGCCCATAGAAGAGGCATGACAATGCATCACCCTACTATGCCTGTAGCATATGCATTAGATCCATATCCCTGTAGTAGCACTTTTGGGATGGACAAGGGGTTGTATTGCAGTCCTGGTCAATGTGTGATTGTGGGTATGCCAGACTGTCATCATGGGTTCCAATGCATACAATATCCCCATTGGGGTGTGGGTGCTGGGTATACTGTCATTACACCATGGTACTCCTGGTACATGTCCCATGTGCCACTGTATGGTGGCCACTGTCATCATCAACCATACAGGTAACTGATAACACTATCCAGCCCAGTTATGCATATGCTGTGTGCAGTCTACCTGTGACACATTGGACATAGTGACAAGTTAGTTAGCACTGGTAGACCCAGGTCTCTCGGATGTGTGTTTGACTGTTATGTGTTTGTTAATGTGTATTTGATGGTATGTCACACTATGTATTGTCCATATACAACCATTACATCCCCCATTACCATACTGTTCATGCCTGGGGATGTTCTGCATGTAACATGTAACCTGGAACACACCTCATCCTAAACACTGTGTGGTGTGTGCAATTAAAGACACACATCAGTAGCACTACATACCTAGATAGGGGTCTAGTTCCAGTGTTGCCAAGTAAGAGTGTGCGTGTATGTGGAGGGATCTACTTCTGGCTGCTGAATATACATGTCCCAGGAGACATCTGTCTATGTAGCACAAGCAGTAACTGTTATACAGACCTGTGATATGTGTTCAGCTGTAACCAGGATATGGCACAGCCATGGTGTCACCACAGTGCCATACCCCTTGTGAGATATGATAGCAGACCATCCTTCTGCTGACACATGTACACCTACAACACAAATGGATAACATTATGGAAACCACAATCACTCAGTGTTACTAACAGCTATAATGCAGCATGGCTGGACAGCTACACTACCTGATATGTAGGCATTAAACATTACTGCTGACAACATATTACACAGCAGTACATTGGTACACTGTAGTACAGTCACCATGTGCATCAGAACCATATAAGCCTGTCTCTGCATCAATGTTATAGATGACAGGGATGTGGCACAGGTATCATCATATGCACAGGGTGTGTTGTTGGTTTGCCAGAGACCTAGGGTGGGCCATATGTTTGACACCATATGTGTGAGTGAGGGGTGTAAGTTACTGATATGGCCATAGTGATGGGGTGTGTGTAGGTATGGCATTGCCCTAGGTGTGTTTGTATTGTGTGTGGGTAGGCATGCAAACAGTTCTACCATGTGGCTGCCCTATACAGGTGTGTCTTGGACAGCTGCAGATCCTAACTGGTGGGGTGTGCAGTTCACCGCCTCTGGCCATGAACACGAGAACTGTGCCTGCCAGGGGGTACCACGGGCACATCCAGGTACAAGCCTTGATATGCTACTCTCCCCTGATGATGACATATGTCCACTGGAACCATGTCCCTCCTGGGACTGGCCAGGGCCACGTGCATGTGGCCTGCTGTGGTGTGGTGTGGACAGCCCCCCCTGCTGTGCTGGGGCTGGTACTGCCACTACGGGAGCGGCTTGGTGTCCTTGCACAGCCACATCGACCGCCAGATGTTGGTGTTGCTGGCCTACATCCACGTGGCCGTCGCACCACTCCCACCACATGCTCTAGCATGGACAATCCATGATCGATGAGGCCCACCATCTCACCCAACCATCTATCCATGACCTCTGTATAATCATGGAAGGTACCTGCAAGATCACGGATATTGTCACTTACAGATGAAAAAGCAGCCCTCTGCAGCCTCAGACCCTGTCTGGTGTACCGTTCCATATGTGCCTTCTCCTCCATGACAGCCTGAAACATGCGTCTGGTGGTACCAGATGTGGCACTTCTGCCAGGGACATGACAAGCAGCCCTCCAATGAGCACCCTGGTACATCAGCCTATTTGGTACCCTGATGGAAATCCAGCTATGGCTGCTGTGTCTGGACACAGCAACCATAGATACCATACTGTCCTGTGCACTGCCACCAACCGCCAACTGTCCCTCTGTTATTGCCACTGGTGATGGGTATCTATAGGCACTGCCACTGTTTGTGGGGAGGGGCTGGATAACAGAGGGATGTCAAACGATGGCACAGTTTCGGCCTCTGACAACTCCGCCTGTGCCTCAACACACCTATCACCATTTTCAGTGTCTGTATGAACACCATCATCAGATTGCATGCAGGAGGGACCCTGACCCACCTTGCCACCTGTGAGGGGAAACCAAGACATGTACTTTAACAACTGTATATCATTGCTTAACAGTACACACATACACACACATACACACACATACACACACACACACACACACACACACCCTGACATTCCACCATAATACCTATCTGTCGCTGAGTTTACAGACTGCCCCAAGTTTATTCACATAAATTCCCCATCCTGCATCACACTTGGAAACTTACACTCTTTAATACCAGTCATTAACATATCATTCTTCTAATTGCCTAGACAAGTGATCACAAATCATGACCTGTCACTCTATTACCTCTTTGACTTGATTGGAGTAGGTTTTACAAGGACTCACTGTTCTCATCCAGTGTTCATCCTGGGTTTTTCCGGACATCAATAGCATGGCCCCCATATTTTAGGGGCTATTATGGTCACTCAATGTCACGCACTGGAGTGACATATATAACTATTGCTCAGTAGATGCAAGATCTGTTGCTCAATCAACTTATTATGTGGACAACAGTCATATTTAGATACACTCACTGGTGTTGTCTAGTAATTCCCCAATGCATCTGTAGTGCTGCATATGTGGTAGTCTTTCACCTTTCTGCTGATTGCAAATTTAACAGTATACATGGTGTTTAGTTTCACTCCTAATGCATGTTCCATGCTACAGACCTTATTATACTATCAGCTGTCCCGATATTACATATCAGACAAGTGTTCCTGATGTCTCATGTGTCAGTCCATGTCCATATACTGCATGATTTCAAAGGGAAGCACTGACGTATGAACAACCCCACAATCACACATGTGCATACATGGACACCCACACAAACACACACACACATCCTGCATGCATTAACCTCCCTCCACTCCACCAGATTGCACTTACAGACAAAATAACCCCCCCACTCCCCACCCCCCCACACACACAGACAGACACACACACACACACACACACACACACACACACACACAAACACACACACACTTAGAGGTGAGGTTGCACAAAGATTGTACACACAGACCTCCCATTACCCATCTGTCAACATGCAGAACATATGGTACTCAACAGCATCCAGTGTAGCTATAGTCACTCCATGCTAGCAACAGTATACATGTGTGTGATGCACGGGCTTTGCTAGTAGGTCATGCTGCTTCCCCTGGAAAACAATGCACCCATGTACACAGTATTGCTGTGCACCTGTTCAGCACCCTGCCATATACTGTGCACCATACCTCACAGGTGTACACACCATTGTTGAATGTGTATTACTGTATCAGATATGTCTGCTCTAATGCTCACTGCCCCTATGTGTTTGTCTGACACATACCTGGGATGATATGTGGACAGATGTAATTTGTGAATGCCTGATGTCAGATTTACAGATGTCATCATCAGCGGTGCATGTATGACCAATGCAATACTATTACACTGACAACCGTCAAACCTTACTGTGGCTATGGGGAGTATATACACCCTTATTGATATGACAACCTCTTCCTTGATATACCATATGACCACATTACTGCATATGTTAACATTACAGGAGCCTGATATGTGACATATGTCTTGTACAATCAAATGCAGTATCAAACAAATGTGTTAGCTGTGCTGATGCTGACTGAGATGCATACACTTTGTGGGTGCACATGTGTGCACGCCCTTATCATGATGGTTGGTTGCACATACTGTTATGTGTACTACAGAAGTCACTATTCCTGGCAGAGGTATACTAGCATGGGCCATCTGCATTTGGCAGTATATGGTCAATCTGCCCTACGCATGTCCCCCAATACTGCATGATTGTAAGGTCAACTCATGTGCACATCCCTTGGAGTTCACACACTGCTGTCACTGTTGTTGTGGAGTCAGGGTTACATCTGAGACAGTTTCTGATCCTGACTGTGTGCAGATGCAGCCATTCATAGCATCCTTTGGATCCCTGCTGCAGTGCACTGTTGCTTCATGATGACACCCCCCCTCCCCACATTCAGCCTTTTTGCAGATGCTTGACAACTATGGCCTACACATGTGTGTCAGTTTGCAGTGTCCCAAACACTGAACACCACATGTAACAGCCTAGTCCCAACTAATGAGTGGCAAACATACAGGTGTACACTGGCACCAGCATGGTACAGATGGGGATGGTGGGCTTGAGGAGGGTGAGGCTTTCGTTGTGCAGCACATGTAGCTTACGTGATATTGTCTGTAGGTTTCCATCACGATCTTGGTACACCAGTACACATTTCAATGCATGCCTTTTTGGGACCTCTTCTGTTATGCATACGCTACCTGTAGAGAGGCCTGGCTGATGTTTCCTGTGGTACAACTGTCATATCTGATTACCCTAAACATAGGCTATACGTTTGCAGAGTTCAGGCAATTACTGACATGGGTACTGCACAGCTAGTACTTGCTAGATATTCCTGCAACCCCCTCAGTGTTGTGGCAGCCCGCATGACCACTTTGCTACATGTGACATCATCTGTCTTGGATGGCCATAAGTTTATTTCCTACATCATTCCTGTCCCATACATCCTTGCCACATAAAAGACTGTCTGCACTGTTTGCCATAGTATATGCAATGGTGAGGTATGGCTACATGTCCAGCTCATGGGTGATACCTGTTGGGTATGGGGTCAATGCCATGTCATGTAAGATGTGTGCAAGTCACGGCTGCCTCTGTTGCAGGTAAGTGTGCACATTTGATGGCCAAACATCTTGGACAGCAGACCAATACTTGGTGTGACACTGGGGAAGTGTACTTGCTGGAAGGTGCAATGACAAATTCATGGAGTCAGTACCTCAACAGCTGCTTCCACTATATTTTATCTGGAGTGTGTGCACACATATGCTTCCAGTGTTTGTGAAGGTATGTATTCCCCATATTTGCTGCCCTAACCTACAATTCCATATTACACACTCATTGCTCATGTTGGGACCACATTGCAGGTTGTAAGGGTTGTGGACCACAGTATTATGATATGCTGTAGTGTAGATCTGGTATATACACTCTGGTAGCACTGTATAAGCGTGATGTTTCACACATGTCCCTACTGTAGGCCATCTGTCCCACCATTAAGTTAATCTCTGTGGACACATTTTGCAATGACAGGATCCTAGTTATATTTCAGGCATCTGCAATACCCTTCAGATGCACCATCATGGTCACCACTGTGATGCAGTGCAGTTAACAGCAACAATATGTGAACATGTACAGCATGCATTATGGGTAGGTGTGTTAAATGTGTGCATGGAATATACCATAGCCATAACATGACTGGTGTATTGGCAAGCCTGAACAAAAAACATACTCAACAGCTACAGGCTGCTGCCTTGAAGGCATACCAGAGGGACCTACATAAGTGTGTGAGAGATGTGATGTCAGTAGCCACAGCTGTGGCATTGGTACAGGGTGGGTGCAGCATTACAGTGCATCAACAGTACAAGCCCACAATACTACAGATTATGCACATCTGTTTATTACTACTACGCAGCAACAGACTGTGTATATATATATATATATATATATATATATATATATATATATATGAATGGCTGCATCTGCACACAGTCAGGATCAGAAACTGTCTCAGATGTAACCCTGACTCCACAACAACAGTGACAGCAGTGTGCACAATATATATATATATATATATATATATATATATATATATATATATATCATCTCAGATATGCATGCTCTACCTGTACAGATGCGGATGGATATGCAACAGTGGTCTACTGATGTGCCCTGTGGTTTTAACTGCACAGTCCTCTGCTGGTGTGTGGGTAGCACCGACCTCCACTATACTCTCTGCCAGTTGTTATGTGTGCGGGCAGGCAGGTGCCTCAAGGGTGGCAAGGAGATCTTCAACACGTGTCAGGGGGATGTATGGTATGACCCCCACCTGTTGCGAGATGATCCCACCTGACTGCAGCAGCACGCCAATGGGCATTGCAAAGTAGGTCAGTGCAATGATGCTGGACCTGCTCATAACTGTGGTTATGCAGGCCGACATCATTTACCCTGTGGAGAAGACTGTTCCACAGGGTGGTCCACTCCTGCTGCTCAAGGGATGATCTGCTGAACAACACCTGGTAGTGCTGCAGCAGGTGTGTGATGATGGCCTCATTTTTATCCACTGTATAAATAGGGAATCTGTCAAGGGACATCTTGCCTGAAACTCCTAAAAATGGAACAGATCTGAGCAACTCATGCAGCAAGGTTACCATAGTTCTTAATAAACATCTATGTCTCCCCCCACCATATCTGCAATAACAATCTTATCACACAACTCAATAGGTATGGCTACAGAATACCTACCATTGGGACATATATCATATTGTACCACACTTTTTGCTATGTGTTTGTAGCCATGTTCCATGTGGGGACACTATTATTGCTGGTCTGTTATGGACAATGTCACCTGCATGCCATTGTAAAGGGAACTATGGTTCCATATATGCACATGGTCTGTTTGCTATGTGATTGCTGCTCATCTGTTGTTTTCTGTTATTGGGGATATCTATGCATGTTGTTGGGCATGCTCCGAGAATGTGTGGATTATTACTACCCAGATATGTTCTATAACAGTGACATAATAGCATGTTTAGGGAATTGCCAGCAGAACCACCTCTCACACCTCATCTGGCCATGTTACCAGGCCACATCACATGTGGGGCCCATCCTGGGGCCTCCTCATTTACTGGTCCTGCACCACCTTCAGGTGGAACTACCTCAAGGGATGGTGTCCCCACCCGAGAGCAAACACAGACATGATCCTGTCACCCGAGGTCAGGTCCAGGGTCTGGTGCATAGAGAGCTCCACAGAGACCTGGGGGATGTGCTACAGCACCTTGAGGCCCTCAGTACACACTCACAGGTTCCACATACTCCTCCTGCTCAGCCTCCAGCCCAGGCACCTTCAGGGTCATGAAGCCGATCTTGTGACTGGCAATGGGTGGGTGCCTTGTTCCCATTGTTTCCATATGGGGGCTCATGGGGATTCCGCATCACAGACAACACTCCCCATCCAGGGTGTTTACCCATTACATGTGTCATATACTGCCCCTGCAGGCTGTCTTCTCTATCTTCCAACCCAACCAACCTCCACAAATATACCTGCTATCCTTCCCCAAATTCCCAATCCCACCTTCACAAACAAGGGCAATGTGGTCCTAACAAGGGGTTCACACGTGACATAACTGTCCATGCAGCACACACTTACTGCTGTCTATGTATGCATGTGTATATATATATATATATATATATATATATATATATATATATTGGGTGCATTTAGACATCAGGTCCACACTCTCTAACTCTCCTTCCTGCACAGCTGCACTGTTCTGCCTTGCTACAACACAGACAGGTGCCACATGTGAACACAAACTAACATTAGGGGGGTATATATAGGGACAGATTGCAGGTAAGCCTATTACACACCTATGGCATTTCTGCATGCCACATTATACATTAACTTGAGTGTCCTGCAAGTGGTGGGCTCTGGAACCCATGTGTCCATCATAATGGCATTACTTCCACCACCAGCTATTGGCCACACTAAGATACATGTTTTCCATTACACAACACACACTATAATGACTTACATCTTGTCAGTCAGTGCTGATCTGCACAGTTGACGGATATGGCCCACTACCCACAGGGACAGACGCTACTGGTCCATAGCAGTTGTTCAGCTGGACATCATTACAACAACACCTGACGGCACACATAAATCATTCCCCATCATCTATCCCATTATTATGGACCAAGTATTACATGCATATATACTTCACATACCTGTTGTGGGAATGATGTCTGTTCTGGATAGTTTGCTGGCTGTATTTATGTTTTTTTTTTTTGTTTGTTTTGTTTGTTTTGTTTTGTTTTTTTTTTTTTTTTGCTTTGCCTCTCTCACCCTCTCCCCTCCCCCTCTCTATCTCAGTCTCTTTCTCTCTCTCTTGGCCTCTCTTTCTATCTCGGTGTCTCTCTATCTTGGTCTCTCTCCAGTAAATGGATTGAGCTGCTTTGAATAGATTGCTGCATGGATTTTGTAGGTGATGCCCATGATCAGATGATGGCCTCTGCACCAATCAGTGTCCTACACTTGCTACCTGAATGCAGCATGCTGTGTAGTACTTCCAGTTACCACTGTCATGGCAACCCACTACTATAAATCCCTACATCATGTGGACATGGTCCCTTTACCTTTCCTGTATGGTGGACATCCTTCCTGTGTGTGGGCAGCAGTGTTACAGACATCAGGTAGCAATACCTATTACAAGTGGACTTGCAGACTCAGGCCAGCTACACATTTGTATAAGGTTCCAGAACTACAGTGTGAGTAGTGTTGTTATATGCATTGTATAGCACCAGTGTTACAGGGTTTGTGTGTACATACTAGTTTAACATGGAATGCAGTCTGTCTGCATAGCTCTCAACTATGGGCCTATCCACATGATGGCCAGAGGTGTGCCTGTTATGTTTTGTGTGTCCACCACACAGGTCTTGTGTCAGATATATCACTGGCATTGTGTGTGTTGAGTGCTATCAGTACATGGCTACATCAATTTGCATTTCTGACTTCATATTCCAGACTAAGGGTATGTTGCAGACTATCCTGTAACACCAGGAACTTACTCAGTGTATGACAACACTATTTCCCATATGGGCCAGTGTTCCGGCCTCTGTCCTCCACCTACATACCAGGCTTTGTCTATATGACATGCAGTAAGGGGTTGTTATATAGTGGCCTGTGATTATGTTGTGCTACCATTCCTGCCATCATTCCAGTGCTGTTGCAGCCTCCACACATATTGTGGAGTTGGGTCCATATAAATGTGGGCTTCAGCTGCACAAAACATGTGTGCCCTTCTGCAGTCCAGAGGTCAGTGTATGTAACAGTGTTATATGCCATTGTAAGTCAGTCTATGTGGGGGGTATATACCATATATAACCTAGGCTGTTACAACATGTGAGGGATATCAGTAGTAAGCTGCCTTAAGGTATATGGCTGTATATTACCATACATTTCACATTGGAAACATTGGTGGCCTACTGCTTACTCCATACAGACTGTTCTTTTTGCCAGTGTGATTGTGATGTTTTCAGTTATGCATTGTTATGTAACAGATACATCCCATTGTGTCATCTTAAGTCTTTTCCCCCTAGGGATTGAGTACAGAGTGTAATTAGAGGCAGCTGGACTATACATCTGCATTACTTACTGTTGACTGATTGTTATCTTGTGGCCCAGTCTGTCTTTACTGTTGTACTACTTGAAGGCCTTGGCCTAGAGAGTGACATATGTTATGCTTTCAGATTGCTGTATAAAATGATCTGCTTGAGAGTTGCATTAATCAGTTAGTATTTATTTCAAAGTCTAAACAGCTATATGACATGGCATATACAACTGTAATAGTACACAAATAAAACTATCTTATGTATGCAAAAATGCGTGTGGTGTCATATCCTTTGACTTCTCTGTGGATATATGTTTCAGACAACAATTGTCTTTTGTATGAGTGACTCATGCACTGTCCATTTGAAAAGGTGGTAACTGTAGGAATACTGGCCGTTCAGTATGCCGTGCATGCTCTAAACATGTATCTTCCTATACATATCTCTGTGTGTCTATGTGTACTTACATATCTATCGATATATATATATATATATATATATATATATATATATATATATATATATATATATATATATATCTGCATATATGTCTGTGTGTGTGTGTATATGTATCTTTGGAATGTTTATTGCGTCCACATTGTACATTCCCTATGGTAGCCAGACTGTACTGCATAATATGTCATTGATACCATCCTGACATTATACAGGTGGGATGGATTACTGTCTTGTGTCCATGTTGTGTAGGGTCCTGGGTATGGGACTTGCAACAGTTGGTAATGTGTTGCAGGGCAGATCTGTTTTGTTGTGGGGGAGGGGGTGGTATCAATACTTACAAGATGTATTTAGCTTGGGCCCCCTTACCCCCATTAATGGTGCCTTTGGTCATATATGTATTTGTTATGTTCTCTTTTATATCTATAGATATATATCTGTGTATACATATATATATATATATATATATATATATATATATATATATATATATATCTGTATATATATATATATATATATATATATATAGATATATAGATATATATATATATATATATATTGCTCTCTCTCTCTCTCTCTCTATATATATATATATATATATATATATAGATAGACATATATATGTATAGATGTATGTGGATATATATATATATATATATATATATATATATATATATATATATATATATATATATATATATAGACATATATATGTATAGATGTATGTGGATATATATATATATATATATATATATATATATATATATATATATACATACACACACACACACACACACACACATACATCTACATGTATAAATACATTTCCTGTACTGCTGAATGAATGTGCTGGATGATATGTTTGTGAAAACATCTGGATTGTGTTTGCCTGACATGGCTTAGTGGTAAATCACTTTAGCTATGTAGTGCAGGATCCTTGGTTTGATCCTTGCAAAGGCTGTTTATTTTGTTGCTGGGCAGAACAAGGGCTGCTGGATACAGAGTGATTAAGGCACTTTTAAGCAGTTATAAGTGGGTTTGTGTGGGTTTGGGCGAAGGTAAGCACTGCTAACTTCCAGTTACAGTGCCTTATACTCAGTTAGCTTCTAAATTGCTTATCCTGTGTAGGCATTGCTTACCCCCAAGCAAAGAAGCGTAAACCCGCTTACTGCTGCTTAAAAGTACTTACTCCCGCTTATCTCATGCTAATTTCTTTAAAAAAAAAATGAAAAAGGGTTTATAGGAAAGTGGTAAAAAGTGGTACAAAGAGGGAAAAACAGTAGTGAAAATAGCTAGGGATGTGCATGACGGGTGTAGGGAAGTTCCATAGCTGCCCATTTCTTGTACAACAACAGCTGTGCATATACACTGATTTGGAGGTAGATTTGGACACTGATACCCCTGATAGAGTGGTGAGGACAACAATAGTATGATGTGAAACCAGTTAGACCAGATTACATGTGTCCAGTGGATATGTGTGCCAAATGGACAGCTATGTATGGGGCGAGATTTTTGGGGGGTCAGATAGCCCTTTCCTTTTTTTTAAGGTGAGAATGGGATGTTGGGGAGGGATAGTAGGTATACTTGGGGAGGTAGGTTGGGTAGGATAACAGACAAGACAGCATACAGGAGCGGTATATGATACATGTGGGGGCTAAACACCTTGGATGGGGTGGGGTGTTTGGAAGACAGAAGCCCAAGAGCCCCTAGTGGAAACAGTGGGACTGAGGTCCCCACCCATGGGTAGTCACCACTGCACCTTCATGGCCCCTAAGGTGGCTGTGCTGGGGGCTGAGTAGGAGGGCCAGGCTGACCCTTTAGTTGCACCACGCAGCCCTCAAACTGGTGTATCATATCTCCAAACTCCCTGCGGAGCTCGCTACACACCATACTCCAGACCTGGCGAAGGGTGACAGTGTCCTGTCCGCACCCACTCCCGGTGTGGCGAGCCCTATCCCCTGAGGCGGTTCCACCCAAAGGTGGTGCAGGACCAGCAGATGAGGAGGTCCCAGGGTGGGCCACAGATGTGCTGGTGCCTGGTGCCACGGTCAGATGAGGTGGGACAGGTGGGTCTGCTGGGATTGGCCTTCCCAAACGTGCTATGGTGTTTCAATTTTGCAACATATGTGGGTTAGTAATAGTCAACACATTCCAGGATTAGGTATAACAGCATGCATAGATATTCCCATTAACCCGAAACACCAGATATGGAACAGTTGCATAGCAAACAAAACACATGCATATATGGAACCACAGTGGCCATTACAACAGCATGCAGGTACATTGATGGCAGCATGCCACCAATGTGGGAGTATTTCAACATGGCACATGCATAGAAACAAATTTAAATATTTATCAAACAATAGGACATATATCCCAACAGTAGATTTAATACAGCACATACTGATTGAGTTGTGTATTTAGTTTATTGTTGCGGATATGGTGGGGGGGAGAAATATATCAATTAACAACTTGTATATCCCTGTAGTTTTCATTACTTTCCTAATTAGTGCTGTGATCTGTACCTTATAGGTATTATCAAACAGTCCTAGGCCTTAGTTTGGACAGTGATCTGGATGTAGACAACTATATACATAACTGAGTTTTACCTGCAGTATATACCTCTTACCTGGTATACCTGTGGAGGTATTTTTTGTTAATACTACCTGACTGTTTCTACACATATTCCCAGATTCCAGGTTGATGTTATGCACATACCTGTCCATCTCTTATTGCACACACTCTGGGCATGTCTTGACAACATGCAGGTTAAACCGGGACATATTTTGACTTTTGACCTCATAAACCTTTGGTGAGTTGTACAATGACAGGTTTATTTTCATTGACATTTTCCAAATATGTACAGGCCAGACAGTCAGTTATGTGACATTAAATGATGTCCACATGTCAGAAATTAGCACGCTGATATGACAGGTGACAGGGTAAGAGCAGGTAGATATGGGCCAATTAACTGGACATTCTTGACAAAGCCAGCAGATATGGGTCAATTAACTGGACATTCTGGACAATTCTGTACACATGTCGGGTATGATTCTGCATACAGCTTACTACTACTCCCAGGATTTGAATCATGGCTATGTCTGCTAAAAATAAAACAATGTCCATCACAGTTGAGAGTGCTATATAGATATTGCTGTGTATCTTTTCTTTGATTTCTGTCTATAAGTCTTCCGTGGTTTTACAATCTGACTTTGAAATTACAACACTCTTATACAGGGTTTCCTAGACAGTTTTATTATGTAGCACAGTGTGGATGACAGTGATGAGTAATACCTTATTATTCAGAGCAACTGCAACACTAACAATGCCATACAATACCAGAGTAAACAGTACCAGTCCAGGATTTCAATCTTTTATTTCTAGGCACATTTTTCATATCTTGTTAGCACTACCTGACCGTTGCCACACATATTACCAGATTCCACATTAGTATTATGCACATATGTCTCATTCTGTTACTGCACACACTCTGGTCACAGCTTCACAACATGTGGGTGGAGATGGGACATACTTTACTTATTACTCTCATAACAATTTGGGGAGCTGCTAGAGTGACAGGTTTGTTCTTATAGATGTTTGACAATCAGCTGCATGTCATTATTTGCTGCCTAAACATCTGGGATCATCCCACAGATTTGCCAGGGGGACAGGGTAACAGGCAGTGGATATGGGCCAATTAACTGGACATTCTGGATATATCTGTACAGTTGTGGGGTATGATTCTGCTTACAGCTTACTACCACTCCCAGGATTTGAACCATGGCTGTGTGTGCAAAAAATACAGCAGTTCATGTCTCATTCGAGTGTGCTATTTGGAGTATGTTGTCTGTCTTTTCACTGTTTTCTGTCTAAGTCTCTCTCAGGTGTACAATATGATCTCTTGTGATTACAACAGTCATATACAGACATTCATACACATTTTATTTATGTAGCACAGTGTGGGTAACAGTGCTTAATACAACAGTACTATTAAGAGATTGCAACTCTACATTACCATATGATACCAGAGTAAACACATGCAGTCCAGCAGTTAGACATTTATTGTCAGGCTGTTAACCTTTTATTTACATACAACCTATATGAGACTCTTCCTGCCATATTCTCTGGTGTATTCAGTACATGCCTTAAACAATACAGTTTTTATACTGGCAATTAACTTACTAAATTAACTTACTACTACTTTTAGATTTATTTCTTATGACAGTACATGCAAGAGTATTACTAAACTGCCTCGCGATGCAACCTTTGCAATTAACAGGCATAGGCTTTCCAGTTCACAGCCCACTCATCTGCCACTGTCAAAGAAATAAGAGGAATATTTATCCATACCTATCCATAATATGCATGAGCTGGCAATTATTAAACAGGTAGTGGACTGATACACACAGCTGGGACATCCCCCGTCCTCCTAGTCTCTTGGATCCACTAATCGAAGACCTCCCTCTTTTTCCACTTCAGGTCAGCATAGTGATGCCTGACCTGCTCACCAGTTCGAGGTATGCCAGTGGCACTGGTGAGGTCATGGACAAGATTGTGCCAGGCTTCTGCTTTATATTGGGAACCCTGGTACTGTCCATGCAGCAGTCTATGGTCATGGTCTTTAACAAGGTGTCCCGCCATGACTTTGGACTCCTGGATGCCCCAGCGCTGCGCCTGAAAGCGCACTCCTTCTCCCACACTGGTCATAGTGCCTACAGGAGGAAACTGCAACCAGTTATGAGATGTATTCCTGCCTGTTGGGTTTAAATAGGGCCGATATCCTGCACTTTGCTGTGAGTGGACAGTTTTGAAAACGCTAAGCTATGGGCAAACCTGCTTAACTAAGTTGGCATTGCTTAAAGGGGTATACCAATGGGCAAACTAATTTAGCTGGCCTACACATTGCTTACACCTAGTAAGCAGGGCTGTGCAAAGCTTAGTGTTGCTTAAATTTTAATTTGCATAATATTTGCTGTTTGGTATTGATTTATTATTCATTACATGTTATATATGTGTTTGGTATCCATGATTCATGTGTATGTACACTGTATGGGGTCTTTGTGTTTATTAGGGGATTTAAACACTTTATCACAATGACACCTCACATCTGGACTTAATGCAGTACTCCAGTTCACATATTTATGTTATGTAGTAGGTTATACAACATAAAACTGTATATAGATTATTTTTACATGTTAAGTTTAATATTCCTATAGTGAGGATTTGTTTGGTAATACCTCAATCTTATGTAATGCTGTGATGGCTTAGTGGTTAACTACTGTGACTATAGTGTACAGGGTTCAAGACCTGCAAGAGCTGTTTATTTTGTTTCTGGGCAGAACAGTGGCTGTTGCATACAGAGTGATTAAGGCACTTTTAAGCAATTGTAAGCGGGTTTGCGTGGGTTTGCGTGAAGGTAAGCAATGGTAACCTCTGGTTAAATATGCTTACAGAGAGTTAGCTTCAATATTGCTTAACCTGTGTGTGCATTGCTTACCCCGACACAAATGGGCTCAAACCTGCTTACTACTGCTTAAATAGGCTTACTCCCACTTATTACTGCTTAATAGTACTTACTCCCGCTTACCCCCGCACTAATTTAGACAGAAATGCAAAATGGTTCTTGTGAAGGTGGTGGATTTGGACACTCTATGGATTTATCATTCATTACACATTATACCTTCGATTTGTATCCCTGATTCATGTGTACATATACTGTATGGGGCACTTGTGTTTATCTGTGGATTTTACAACATTATTGCAATGACACCTCAGAGCCACTGTGGTGCAGTGGTTAGCATTGTCGCCTCACAGAAAGAGGTTCTCCTGTTCAGTTCTCAGCTGGAGCTCCATCTGTGTGGAGTCTGCATGTCCACCCCATGGTCGAGAGACGTCTAAAGACATACAGGTAGGTGTGTGCGTGAATGGGTGTGTCTTCTTTGAAGGTTGGGCATTGGGCTGGCAACTCAGCACCATAACTTGTTTATATTATTATATTTTAACTATTGCTCTCATAAATGCGAATCAGAAGCACAGTAGACACCAATCCAAGCACAAAGTAGCAAGATAATCCAGTAAAATTCAAACGGTTTAATGAAGCTCTTTTCGTTATAGCAAATGTAATAACTGCTTCAGATCAGAATAAATACAAGCATCTGCATTTAAGTACCTTGTTTTTAAAACCATGTGACAATAATACACCAACCAGCTAGTTGTGCACTCAACGGTAATTTGTGTTTAAATCACTCACTATATAATTTAAAAGAGATACTGTGTATAAACATTTCAAAAGAAACAATACACAGTAAAAGCATCTTGTACTAGTACAATACTCATACTGTTTTAAATATCATTATGTAAATCCTAACAACCTTTGCCAGTAAATATACAAGGCAAATGTTACTATAATAATTTACCTGTTTAATCTCTTAAGTTTTAACAGGCACAAGATGTTACATGCTTCATTTAATCCTGGGTTGTAAAATGCATTTAAAGTTAACTGCCAGAATAACTCTAGTTCTTCCAAAAGTAATGATGTAGGACCACCTCTTGCATCCATTTGCAGTTGGTCAATAGCTTTAAAAGTAAATGTATACCCTCCAGTCACTTGGGAATGTCTTGCCAAGGCATTATCTATTTTATTCTTATCAATGGCATACACATGCTCATAGATTCTGTCATGTAGTCTACATTCGGTTTTGCCTACGTAGAATGCTGTGCAGAATCTACACTTAGCTAATTACACCAAGAACCTGGAATTGCATGTCAGCTCAAACTTAAGCTGATATTTCTTATCATTAATAATAAATGTCTTTCCTGTATCAATCAGGCCACAAAATCTACATGTACCACAAGGTGACATGCCAGCTTTATTATTCACACCTGGAATGTGTTTACTATTTAACAAATCCTTGAGGTTACATCCTCTTCTAAACACTATATTAGGTGAATGGCCTAACTTCCCTAACAAAAATGTATCATTACTAATTAATTCCCAATTTTTAATTAAAATACTGGAAATTGCTGAACTATCCAGGTTGAAAGTAGTGATAAAACTAGACTTGTAATTTGGTGTTGAGCTTGCTTGTAGCGATGTTATATTTTGTGTAGGTCGTGCATTTATTCTATTAATAAATTCATCTTGGACATTTGAAACACTGTCCTCATTATATAAAATAGGAGAAACCGCTCTATTTTTTCTTTTATATTGAACATCTTCCACCACTTCATTGATTAAATCAATTCCACAAAAAACATTGATTTTTTTTTTTAATCCAGAAGTATATATGGGAGAACATCAATTGATATACTATAAAAAAAGACTGCTTACAATGTTGTAAGCTGCTGTAAAATATTCCATTAGCACAGATGTGTGGTATTTTATATTGACCATTTCCTCTATATAGCGGTACATGACATAGACATCCCCTGTCCTCCCACATTTTTTTCTTTCTGCTCCTGGCATCCCTCATTAGAATGCTCTCCTTACCTACAGCAATACCTGTAGGACAAGGAAGCACATGCACAACACATTGGTTTGCTTGGTGTAAGTAAAGGACCCATTAAGAAATTTGTATGCTTGTCCAGATATGCTCTGTAAAGTACAGCTGTGTAAGTAAACTTACCACAATAGTACATATTGGACTAGATCACTTCTGCAATAGCCTAAGCTCTGTGAGTTATATCCTGCCCTGGATATGACAACCAGCTAACTTCCAAAGCTTAAGGGCACCATCCATGTACCCTAACTGCTGGACAGTTCAAGGAAAGTCACATAAAGTCAGTGGTCAGTGTGTCAGACCTTCAGTGCTTCCTTACCTCAGTGCAACAGTGATCTATTTAAATGTCTACTGTCATGGTAAGTTTACTTACACAACTGTAGCATGGTCAGCATTAGATCACTATTGTAGCTAAGCTAGATGGATAGAATAGCAGAGCGTAGAAAGAAAGAGAGGAGGAAGAAGGATCAGAGTCTAAGATCCCCTGTCCAGTCAAAATCTGTTCTGGACCTAGAGAAAGAGTACAATTTGCAATGCATGGTGAAAGTATGCATAGATGACAAAGTTGCTGCCTCAGGAATATTTCTGGAGTCCACTCCTTCCTGAAAAACCACAAAAGAAGCCAGGGCCTTTGTAGGGAGAGTCTTGACCCTGCATGGAATTGGCTTGTTATGGTATAAGTAACCAAAAGCCAGTAACATGGGACACCATTTAGAAATTTTCTGTTTTAGTACTGTCTGTCATTATTTCTTACCTTCACTGAAAATAAAAGAACCATGGTTAGCAAACGAAATTATGAAAGATACAGGAACATTTTTGGCCATGTGAATGAAAAGGCATCTATCTTCCAGGCCTTTGTGCAAGGAGTCCTGGAACAGGATTTTATTAACTGAAAGAAAACAGAATTTCTTGAAGAGTTCTTCATAGCTGGATCAGTTCTGGGAAGACCATTGGGTTTAACTTCTATTTGTGAGGGTCTGCCCTTGTCCTGTTTACCTGATCTTCAGCAATATTTTTACTCTGACAGAATGTAAGCAGCTTGTAGGGACAGATTAGGTTGATTTCCTAGTTAACAGGCCACCATAGCTATTCTGCAAATGCAGTAGAATCTTGTGCCCCCATTTATGTACCACATCAATGTGGTGTTTTCTGCGATTTCTAGTACAGAATCTAGAACCCAAAGCTAAGTTAGAGATTTGACAGCATTTACTACAGCCATCATTTCTTTGCCATCCGTGTGTTTCAGTCAGTCTTGTTTATTCCACAAACCCTGAACAATCACTGCCCTTTGAAACAACTCCCCCCAGAAAGTCTGAAGCATCTGTGGTTACAGACTGAGTAGGTGCTGGAAGGAAGAAGTGGAAACCTAGGATGAGAGAGAACTGGTGCACCCACTAGAGCAACTCCCTTTTTACAAATCCCAGTACTAGAAACTGAAATGATGGGTGTTTGTGTTGGTGTAAACTGATTTGACTAACCATTACATTTTTCTCACGTGACGTCTGACCAAAGAAATCATGAGAATTGTGGACACCATAAAGCCTAGCATTCTGAGATATTTCCTGGCATATGTCAGAGACTGGCTTCAGAATACCAGAAACTGCTCTACTTTGTCCTGATGAAGAAATGCCCTCATGAGGTATGTATCCGGGAAACATGACAGAGACACTACCCAGTGAGAAGGAATAAGATAAAATTTCTCTATGTTCATCTGAAATCCCAGACTGAGAAAAAAAGTTATTTATCCAATCCAGAGATTCTTTGCAACCTGTAAAAGAAATTGCAGAAATAAGACTTGTCTAAATATAGAAAAATGTCAATGGATTGCTGGTTGCATTAGGCCATTACAGGAGCCATGCATTTTATAAACCCCCTTAAAGCTGTAGACAACACAAAGAGTAAAGCAGAATACTAAGAACATGAACCAGACACATAACAATGTAAAAAGTGTTTGAAATCTTTTAGCATTGGAATATGATGAACAGCATCATTTAAATCCAGAGTTAATAGAAAACTGATAGCTGGAATGAGAGGCAACAGAGACTGTAGATACAGCATTTTGAATTTGGGATTTTGATCTGAAGGTCTAATACAGAAAGAAAGGTTTAGGACAGGTCTTCATGTTTCCTTTTTCTTTGGTACTAGAAAGATTTGTGAATAGAAGCCTTTCCCTATCTGACCTGGGATAACATGATCTGTAACTCCCTGAGATAGCATTTGATCCAGGACAGGAGGAAACATGAATGTTTTTACTGGATATATGCAGAGGAATCCCTTGAAATGGTGGAAGGAAGTCCTGCTGCCAGTTGTAACCTATTTGAAGGATTCTCATAACCAAATGTCTGTAGTTATCTATTGCCACAGAGGGCAGTGAAGACCTAGACATTGGAGCAGCTTTACTGGAATAACAGGGTGGGGGAGGGAACAGAGCACATAGACGTGCAGTGTCAGTCTGCTTTTTTTTATTGTTTTTGGACCGGGAGGATCTTCCCTTCTTTTCTGAATCTCTGTGTCATTGCTGTCTGAAATGTTGTTTACCTATGCCTTATTAAGTTATTTATTTTATTTCCTACAAAAGGCATGGTGTTTTGAAAAATCTAGGTATCACCTTGAACTAGCCTTGCCCCCTCATCAAATCCTTTAAGGACATCACCAGCGGAAGGACCAAATAATACCTTTTTATCCAGGTTGGCATTCATCACTGACCCTGTAGCAGCTTATCTGGATACAGCATCAGCAGTGTCATCATAAGATCATCCTCAAAGAGTGTTTGGTTACTTGATCCATAGAAGATATTAAAGAATGTAGAGATGTGTTGTCCTCTGAAGAAGACAGGTCAACAATTAACTTTCTCATATTATCAAAAGAAGCCATTAGAAAGTTTGATCTATGAGTCTGACAATTGACTATTCTGAAGGCTAAAGTGGAAGAAGTATAAACTTATTTTCCCTAACCTATCAGATGCTTCCTCATCTTTACCAAAAGGAATAACATTAACTGCTAAAACATATTTGCCAAAAGATGGTTTTGACAGAGAAATCATTGCAGGGTGTGTTACAGGGTTTGTAGAGAAAAATTTGTGGACCGGAGGAACTTCATAAATAACAAAATGGCACAAAAAAGGTGCAGAGGAACAAATTCAAGAATTATCATCCTAAATGTATTTAACCACTTTCGTCTTAATCAGACTTCTTCAGAAAAAATTGATAATCAAACCACCTGTGTTATATATACAGTTTAACAACCAATAAAAATGTAAAAACAATTACATAGTTTAAAACCTACCATGCATTTAAAGCAAACCAAGGTCATTTAATAACTGTTGTCTTTCTCTCAAAACAAATTTGATATTAATTATGTCATTTATTCCAGGAAACTGATCAGCATTTAATTTCATTTGTCATTCTGTTTCTTAAATTTCAACCTTATTTTTATAATTCCTCCATTTTAAATCTAATGGGACTTGTTCTAGCATAGAAAATACATTTTTGTATAATTTTTGCATACTTTCAAATGTTTAAATAAAACACTTCTTTCCTCCATACTTTTGACTGAATATAAACCTTCCTTTATTCTTTTGTCTAAGGTTCTCATAGTCATACCTACATTAAAAAGCTTGATATCCTTAACAAAAACTAATGTATACTACTCCCTTAGAGTTACAGGGAAATCTAATGAGAACCAGAATAGTTTGTTCTAAATATTCTAATAATATACAAGGTCCTCCATGAATAAATCTACAAACTGTGCAGGTTCCACATTTATATGTTCCCTTAGTTTTATTACTGAAAGGCAAGGGATTTGTTGTACTATCCTCCTGTACCAATGTTTTAAAACTGTTTTTATATAAACAGATAATAGAAGACTACCTACTAAGTGGAATAATTCTCCATTTCCCTCTATAATTTTTCTGTTGTTTCGAATGACTGTTAATAGCAAAATGACCGACAGACATATCTAAAAAAAACAGCTGGTGCTTTATCATTAAAATGCACTTCATTATCCCTAGTAATCATCTTGGATGCTCTTATACATTGTCCTCTAGGGATATTCATTTTAATGAAATTTAGATGGTTACTTCTATAATGTAGATAGCCATTAGAAAAAGACTCTTTTCAAAAAATGCTACTATCAAATACTATTACTATTTTTCAAAAAGAGACTTAAATAAATTTAGGACGTTAAACCATTGTATTTGTTCTGCTGCATCTTTTTTGTGTTTTTATTGTTATTCAGTCTATTTTTAACACATTTTAGAGCAATATTGTTTTTTTTTTATCTCAGAAACCTTATATAATTCATCAGACTTCTTAGGCAGTGGGTGTGAGACAAACTGCCAGCTAACAAGAAAGCATCGTCTAATATTTGCAAGACCAGTCATTATCTTCCAAAGCTACATTGAAAACATCATGAAAAATATCAGTTCTCTTTTATTCTGGTCCCGGAAAATATCTTCCTTTTTCTCTAGATCAGTTAGATCTGCGATAGGCAAAGGAGTCCTCCTTGCTCAGCTTGAATATGGCCTCAACATCATAGCCACAGCCTCTAAAAAACTCATTTACTCTACAGTCCATCGACAATAAAGTCTTCCAATATTGTTTGAATCTCCACAAGAACACCGCTATATCATCTTCTGCAAATCCAAATGGCTACCAGTCAACTACAGAACTGAGCTAAACCCTAGGATCTCTTCTTTTCAAATTACTTGAACTAGGTGCATTTTGACCTATTGCAGCAAATTCCATAATAAAACCATGCTGTACAATTTACAAAAACTATCCAAATTAACTTCTGCAATCCAGACACCCCAAAACAAACTGCACTGTACCAATCATTACTTCTCCATTCTTGCATCCAAATTCTGGAAAGCTGTCCCCCTTCACCTAAAATAAATCTCCTCTTTTTCTACATTCAGAGCTCAACTCCAAAGAGACCACCATCAAAAATCTGACTGCAAGTGCTTTTCCACTAGACATAAAACCAACTACCTCCTTACCTGAATCACTTCTACTTTGACCCTCTGATTTCGCCTACTGCTTCCCTTTCAAATTTGCTAATAAAATTAATTCACATTTGTTTTTCTACTCTATTAATAATATTTACACTAAACCAATATCACCTATCAAATTCCACTCTCACCTGATTCCAAAGCTACTTAACTGACAGGTACCAAGCTGTGAAATGAGAAAATTCTCTCTCTCCTCAGCTGCCCATAACTATAGAAGTCCCACAGGGTTCTATCTTAGGACCACTACTATTCACAATCTTCACAAATGACCTCCATACCTCTACACAGCATGCATCTATCATTCAGTATGGAGATGAGACTGCCTTAATCTGTGCTTCACAAAACATTCCCACCTTCCTGCAAACAGCTCAATCGGCATTCTCTGATTTTGCAAACTAACTTACCGAAGCCCAACTTATCCTCAAAACAAAGAAAACTCAGCTTATGATTATAACCAGTTATAACAAAAACACTGATAGTCAATTCACTATCTACTCCATAAATGCTACTCCAATCGCTCCAGTGGCACAGGCTAAGCTATTGGGAATAACCATAGACTCCCACCTAAATTTTGATAGTCATCTCAACTTAACTATTAAAAAAGTACATGCCAAGCTGGGATCACTCTACCATATCAAACCATTTCTTACCATCAACACAAGATCAGCTATTGCTTGCTCCCAACTTCTATCCACACTACTCTATGCATCTCCCATTCTGACTAATCTCAACAAAACTGAACTAAGCAAAATGGAAGCCTGCTATAACAGAATTGCCCGCTTTGCTGCAAATTGCTCATATAGAACTCATCACTGTACTGCTTTGAGACAGCTCCACTGACTTGAACTGCCCAACCTCCTAACCTACAATCAGCTCTGCCTCTGTCATTCTATCTATTACCTCCCCAATAAGTGTCCTGCCCTCAAAAACCTAGTACAACATCACTCAGCCAAAAGGCCTCTTAGATCATCAAGCAAACTACTACTAGAAGTCACCAACAGCTACAATAGCTTTGAAAACACGCTATATAGTAGTTCAGTGGCTAAAAAATGGAACTCTCTCCCCACTAGCATATAAAACACATCTTCCAAAGCCTCCTTTAAAAACCTCATTAGGCAACATCTCAAGCAAAGCTGGCAGTGCCATGACTGCTCCCCAGGCTAGTTAAAATGGATAAGGTACACATACTAAACCCAGAGTACTTGATAATAGTTTTCACTCTTACTCACAAACACTGGCTAATGTACAGTGTATGTACTGTACCTGTGTACTATGTATGTATGCTACCTATGTTCCAAATTTCAGTGTACACCACAAATCTATTAATTACCTTGATTTTTTAAATTAATATTTTCTTGTTTGTACTTTCCAGTGTAACTGTTGATATGCTGCATACCACTGTAAAAACATGTCTATTATAATTTGTTTGTATACTGATCATGCCTAAATATCTAAATGTATCTGTAATTTTTTTTATCTGGAGCTTTTCTCCCCGGGCCTCTGCTAAAAAAGGGCACTTTCGGCTCAGTCAGATACCCCCGGTTAACAAATGTAAAATAAATAAATGTACATATTGTATCAATTTCCTATGGAATTATCTACCTTCTGTGATTACTTTGTGAATTTGTTCTGTTTTACTGTTTTGTGAATTTCTTCACTCGAGTCATTTCTGCAAATGGTCTAGTGTAATTGGTGTACTACCCCGGTAACAAATTAATCAAATAAATAAATAAATAGAAACAGCTGCAGGTTGTAGAAAATTCACCTGTAAAAAGTCATACTGTCTTTGTAGAATTCTGGTATTTGTTTTTGCTCCCATTAAAACAACTGCATCATTCTGGCAATGGCATCAGAAAAACAAATAGCTCTTCAGGATGGGAATCTGAAGAAATGCTTTCCTTAATATCTGATTCCCCTCCAGTGGCATAGGAAGTTGTAAAACCCAATCTACATATAATTCCTGTCCCACAGTCTTTGAATCAGAATCTGAGACAGAGAGAGGGAAATCTATTTTTTTCTTTTAAAATTAATGGAAGAGTCAAAAAACAAAGATTAAAAGACTTGAAATAAACCCTTACCAAAACTTAACCAATCGTCCCTGTCTAATCTATATGAAACAAGTAAAAAAGCCTAACTTTTTGTTTTCTTTTCCTGGGAGACCCCTCCTCAGAAAAAGACTAACCCAAAGATTGGTCTCTTCCCCAGGAATCAGACTCCTTAGTGTGGCTTTTTGTTAGAGTGTTGTCCACTTCCTCCTCTGATACAGACAAGTTTATTTTTGCCTAAATAGGTCAGCCAAAAAGCCACAGAGAAGATGTCTGTCTCTTGGTCCTTAGGGGCTTATCAAGGAACAACCCCAGCAGGAGTAAGAGAAAATTAGTAGAGGTCTAAGGTACCTGAAATGGCCACAGCAGAGTCATCCTTCATTGGCCGAGGCAAAAAAGAAGCCACCTTGAAAAACAAAGACTCATACTTTCTTTATGTTGAGGATCAGAGAGAGAACTGAACAACCCAAGGCCTGGTCCATGTCTCTACAGAAAAACAAAAAGTGTTTGACAAGTGGATAGCATAATCATGGAAAACTAGCTGTACAGCTTGATTGAAAATGAAAGTTTTGGGGATTTGTAATTAAAACCCCCAAAGCCAGTAGTATAGTACTAATCCCTAGCTGTAATTATTTTAAAGAAAAGCAAAATCTTTTCTCACAAAAAATAACATTTTAAAAGTAGTTTTTCACATGGAAGCATGACTAAAATATATATTTTTAAAATGTTTTAGTGACAAGAAATAACAACACCGGTCTTAGCCCTTAGCAACAATTTCTGGCAGAAAAGTTAAACTATTCTTCACAAAAAAATGGAAAAGTTGCAGATATTCTCCAAAAGGAAACTTAATTGCTCAAACTGGGGAAGAGCTAGCCAAATGTCAATCACTCAAAGCTTGGAAGGAACAGCATATTTTGATGTCAGGAATGTTCTAGAGGTTTGGCATCCTAACCACTAACTTTATACCACTCTCCTTCAGCTGTTCAATGGTTAGTCTGTGTGGAAGGTGCCCTTAAGCTTTGGAAGCTGGCTGGTTGTTGCCTCCTGGGCAGGATAGAACCCATATACCTTAGGTTATTATAACAGTGATTTTATGGTGACCATCTTATTGAATTTATCATCTTTATTATGTTTTAGTAAGAGAATGAAATCAACCAGTGCATCTCAGCCAACAGATTAAAAGGTATCTCTACAAACGTATCACAACTGAGAATTTCATGTAAGAAAATTATACATTTGTTTTCTTACTCTACCAAATATTACTCTCATCCCATTTGCAAGAAAATTCAACATTTGTTTTCTCAGAGTATCAAATTATTATTTTCATTCCACTTATACAGGTAATTCAGTCCATCATACTGATCCTCTCTATACTTTTATTCCCTGTGTTTCACTCTTATGACATCACTTAGCCGTCCTTACAACTTATCACCCTAAACTGTCAACCAGACACACAAAAGCTTTCAATTGGGACTCTAAGCCACCTTTCCTTAACTGTTTTATCCCTCTTCTATATCAACACCTTTATTGTTCCTACCCCTTTGAAGTTTATCTACTTATGCTATATGTTATGCGTTTCTCCCATCCTGCAATACATATCCTGTTCACTTTTTGCTCACAAATCCACTGTTTCTCCGCACATCCCATCAAAAATAACCACATATTATATTCCATACTAGATGTTCTCCCATTCATTTTCCCCAACTTGTAATAGTTACCTCCCACAGTACCTGTATGCCTCTGCACTCCTAGTACATATAGAAACACCTGCCCCCTTCTCCCAATATATCCGTACTTGTCATGCCACAGAATGTGTTCACTCTTGTTTTATCTCAGTGTCTTGTTCCACATATGGTCAAACACTAATTTTACCACTTTCAGCACCTTAAAAACTTTCCTTATTTGCTCTCCCACACCATTGCCTCCTTTTTTATGGCATCCTATCCTCATTTCCTCCATCCCCTTCTTCCACTAGTGCCTCTCCTTCATGTAATCTAGATTTTGACATACATTCCAGCTTATCCTTAGTCCTTCTGAGACATTAATCTAACAGCACTGCCAATCTTCAGTTCTCTTCCGCAACCTTCTTCTCTCGTTTCATATACTTTGTACTACTAGAACACCTTGTAATAGCTTAAAAAATATTGCACTTAATTCACCCTGAGCTTCTCCCATATTTTACACTAAACGTTGGTCTCAGTACAAATATTCCTTACCCTATGACTATCTTTTTATCCTGCATATGTTCCATCTACTACAACAAATCAGTTTCCCTCAATTCACCTCCTAATCTCCCATTCTCCCACAAAACTCTTTTTATCTTATAAAAAAATCTTTACCACTGTTTACAAGCTCAACTCCCCTTTTGCATATATTTTATCTAGCCATCCTTACACTACCCCCTTTTCCTCATTTTTCACATGGGGTACGGGAGTCACAGCAACAGTGACCATCATCTAGAGTCAATATTAATTTCACTTCTCATCTTCTATCCAATTTCTTTTTCCTTCAACCTCTATCATTTCACCTCTGCTCTGCCCTGCTTCTAGCTGTGCCGCAATAATTTCCTGCTTTTTTCTTAACCCTTTACCCCTACAGATGAAAGTGAGACACATTCCCTGCAACATCAACACTTTTTGGATCCAACCACAAATAGTTTAACGTATATGACACCTGTATCATAACCACTACATGCAAAGCATGTATTTATTTATATAACATGTTAAACATTCTCCACTACCCCTCAGCTGTTCCCCTACTATTTCTGTCCACATCATCCCATTCTTCTTAACTGCTCCATCTTTCACCACCAGCAGCTCTCCTCCTCCAACCCAACACTTCTCACCCAAAGACCATTATACAATATCTCAGTTCATGATACCAAAGTCCTGCCTATGCATAAGGCACATAACCCTCTTCTATATCAATGTTGCTGTCCCATTGTATATAGGACAAGCTTACTTCCTGTTAGCACCTGATATACCCCACCATTTCTTTGCCACTGCTTTCTTTTTCATCCTACTGATATTCTCCTTGCAGCAGCTGGAGTTGGGTTAGAAGACCAGCTGAGAGGTTGGATCACTACTGAGTGTGGCTGTTATGAGGGAGTGTAGACTCATACAGAATGCAAATATCCAATACATTTTCTCATGCATGTACTGCAGATCATGTCTGATTGTGTTGAGACTCCAAAACTGGAACTTTGGTAGCACAGAGGCTTGTTTAATGAAAACCAAGGTCTGTCATTGCACTTTACTTAATCTTTCTGCAGCAGTGGTTTGAAGAATATGGATGGATGCAATAAGCCATGGCAAAAATGAGTAACCACCCTTATCTGCAAGAAAATAAAAAATATATTTTTTATGGATTTCCATCTGTCATTTTAGTATCGATATGCCTATCTATAGTTTGTGTCCTTCACTTCTTGTGTTTCTTTATTTCTGCACTAGGAGACCAGGTGTGATCTGCCTATTCATCTTAGTGTGTATATTCTCTAGATGTATGTTTTATGCATACTGCTTGGGATTGCAGTCAAATGTTAGTTATATTATCATCAGTTGAGCATGCAGCCTACATGCCACCACTTTATGTTGTCAAATATGTCAGAATATGGCACGTGTGGGAATTAATGGCAATGTGCATATTTACTGACATAAAATCCCATATGGTGGCTGTTAGTGCTACAAAAGGTTTCAGTGGACTGGTAAAAGAAGACCAGCAAATTTCTTAGATTTCTTATATGATTTACCTCTTGGCTGTAGCAGGAACTTAATAAGTAAATGAGGAAAAAGACCAGGTCACCTCAATGACATTTCCCATATTGTCCTAAAATGTTATGGATGCCAGTAAGACCAGCACCAAGCATACTTTTGGTGCACAAGGATCCATCCCAGGCCACGTGCCATGACATGGGTAAAGTGCTCTACTCAGTTATTAAGGCTGAGTTATACCATGACAAGAGTAGGTGAAAATGTTTCCTCCTGAATGCACTTTCATGGGGCAACAGCTACCCTTTTTTAACAGTGACTACTTGGTTGTAGAACCTTAAGAGGTAAACAGAAGAATGGAAAATACAATGTGCCTTCCATTTCCAGTTACAGCTTGCAAAGTATAGTGTTACACTTGCTTTAATCCTAAGTGCCTACTTTAAAGTACTGTTTTTGCTGGGTGGGTTTAGAATTTTGAGAAAGCATGGCAGCAGAAGAAGCTGTACTAATGCACCTCAGTATTTGCTAGTTTCTATGATTCCTGAGTAACAAGGTTCTTTTTAGTAACCAAAATAATAACCTTCTCTTCTTAAACCCTTCTATGAGGCCAGCCTCCAGAGAGAACCAAACTTAGCTGTGGTCTTTAATTTATACAGTAGTGCATCTTAACATTATTTTATTTTGCTGCTTATTTTATACAGTTGGATTTTCTTTTGGGAGGTGTTTGCAGATCAGTAACAACACAGATGTGAGTTACAGCAAAGAAATAACTGTTACAAAGACAATCTGCAAAGTATAAGCTGAAGGCCTCTTAAATGTTTACAGCTCCCTGTATTGTAATTGCACCATGCCCAGTAAGTTAATGTCAGGAAATGTTTTCACTTTATAACCTCAATTTGCCAAAACTGTTCTGAGATGCTTAATGATCCAGAGAAACAGTAGGACACCTAGAACTTGGCAGGCAGAATATCAGGCACGTTGTTCTTGAACTGTACTGTTTTAACTGGAAGACAGAAATAGAGCAGGCATGCTTGCATACTGTAAATTAAAACCAAATGTTATATCACTTTATGTGACACCAGTAATACCTATCTTTCTTTTATAACCATTATTTCAAGTATTCTTTAAAAAGTCACTTTTATTTTGTAGAATACATAGGTACCATATTCCTATAATAGATGAACTAACTTGTGAACAATACACAGATAGTATCAATACTGAATCAAATTTGCTTTTTTTAAATGACACACACATTCCTATGACTATTGGATAATTCCTTTTACAATTACAAGTACTTCTTTAGTATGTAGTTAATTTTGAAAACTGAATAAATTCAGCAGGCAACAGAATCCCCATTTAAGGGATAATCTTAAATTATTTTCACTTTCATGCATGGTACTGTAAAGGTGTATGTCTTTCTCTGTCATGTATTATATATTTGTCCACAGTCCGCTTGAATTTCTGATAAGAGTGAACCTCAAATGGATGGCACCAGTCTAAACAATCAAGTCTTAATGAATTTTTACTATAGTGAAATAATGGTCATATTTTTTTCATGGTTTTCACTTAAAATAATATTTTAAAAATCCTGCTGGACAAGGAAGTCTACTGTGAATATGACTGCCAATAAACCATCACATTTTATTCCAGAGTTATTCACATGCATGATGAGGTAATCCTGGAGGCTCAAAGGAAACTATTATTTCCATGAAAACTCTTATGTTCCCTTTTTTGTTTTGTTTTTTAACTGCTTTACATGAACAAAAAACTCCTGTTAAAAAGAAATAACACAACAGTTGCTTTTTAACTAATTGATAATGAACAGATTGGCAAAACTAATTATCTTAATTAAATCTCTGTGCCATGTTTGGATGTGTGGCAGGGCATTTGGAGGCATTCACAGTACACCTCCATGTTCGGAAGCAGTTTTAAAATATTTTTTGAAGCTGACAACATAAACAAATTCATTTGTATTATAGAAGTGATTGCATCCATGAAGATGTGAATTGCATTGCAGATATGATCAATTCAAAACTTCTAAAAACTTTAGACATATGTCTCAAGAGATTCGCACAAGACTCAGAGATAGTAAGCAATGCACTTATTTCAATGCTTTCTTCGTCTTTTTGATTTTGCTGTGTGACCACAATTCCACTCTAAGCTGTACTATTGAGCACGCATGTATTTATGTATGATGTGTTTTGCAGTTACTTATAGGGTGGTATTCATTGCCAGTACATGAACGCATTAACGCAGTTGGTACTGCTCATGAGTAAGCACAGCTCTGCCGCCATTCATAAAGACCATTTACACTTATGAGTGGTGACCTTGAATAAATGTATTCAAATGAAGGAATAATGAGATGGAAATGAGAAGTGATGCAAAAGATCTTATGATAATAAGGCCTCTTCCTACCTGTTTACTATTTATAGTCATATTTTGATGCATTTTCACACCATCCACAGATACGTTATAAAAGGCAGAATTGCATATTTTCCATCTACTTTGTAATTAGTGAAGATACTCTTTCTTGCTGCTAGCTTAGCTATTTCTCTGAGTGAGCTGTTTACCTTGGCCGAGCCAAAACTGCTTGTGCCTATTGGCACTTACCAGCCAAAAAGGTGAAGCTATAGACATTGTTATAGCATTGGGATCTCAAGCAATGTTGAGACACCAGCTTACAGAAATCTTCCCTGAGCAGCATGTGTGAACAATCTTTTATGTGAATGCCAGTGACATAAAACAATGCAAACCTGCATGGACATACAATGCCTGGCTAAAAGAGCATCAGCCAAGATAAGATAGTGCTTATGAACAATTCCTCTCTTTATCAAGGCATAATTATTAATATAAGCAAATAGTTATGTTGAAAATAATTACTCTAATAATCAAATGTCAGACAACAGATGCAAACCAGCTGTAAGATTTCACAGTGGTTTTTAGAATTGTTAGCTCAGATACTTGTTAGGAAAAAAATTGAATGAAAAGGTCACAGCAGCCTGGAACAAGGGTCACACACTAACAAACACTGATGTATTGTAACAGTAGGGAATGGCTCTTCCATTAGAAGTTGCATAAAACATGTATTAATCAGTACTTTTCTATTTCAATCAAAACATTCCAAAACTATATGTGTAAAGAATGCAAATAATGTCAAATACATTGTTTGTAAAATGTATATATATATGCCATAAACATCAAAGAATCAGGAAATGTATATTATTCTATTTCATACATTATCTATAGAATGAATGATAGGAGCAAATGTTGTGCCTTACATATACATGCTGCAGACTTTATATGAAGTTTTTATTAAGCTTTTGTACTACTTTGTAAGTTGCAAATTTTCATTAATTCTGAATTATTCAACAGTAGTAATAATGTAAACTGCAGCTGTAACAATAATAAATAGTCTTTATCATTAGAAATGTTATGATAAACAGTTAAGCAGTAAGAACATATGATGACAAAGCAAGCTGAAGAAAGAAATGCTTACTCTGTACTTGTTATAAAAAAGGAAAACCTGTTGTATAGCAACTCTACAAAAATAGTCTGTTGTAACAGCATTTTTTAAATGACTAAACTAGGAGACAATGTATGTCTAAAGAGACAGGGCTGCATCTGTCAAAATTGTATAACATGTGCTATACTCACTTGGAAACTTTGTCAGTCAGTCAAATCAGCTAGTCAGGGAAATAATAAAAAAACTGTACTGACCCTGGGGTGTCTTGCTTTGCTGATCATTTATCTTTCTTGTTCTTTTAACTGCCTGTATTTTTTTCCTCATAGGTGCAGTGCTCATAGATACTTTTACAGTTTTGGTGCCGAAACCTGCGAGGAAGCAAAGCAGAAAGTGCAGAGGTTGGAAAGTTGAAATAAAGTTGAACTATTGCAGAAAGGTCTCGACTAATAAAAGATTAGTTTTCCTCATGGAGTCTCATCCACAGGAAAAGGAAGGTGGAAAGTAAAGGCTGCACAGCTAATTCCCAAGAAGGGATTTCCACACTACCGAAATAGGGTGAGACTCTAGCCTTCCTGTTGTTTGTAGAATTCACTGAAGCTTTGTTCTCCTATAGTTGAATCTATAATCTGTAATTTATGAGGCATGCAGTTAAAGGAATTTGCATGGTAATAAGATTTTTGAATGTGGTAGCGCTAAGGCATCACAGATATTACTGCAACCAGAAACTATTAGACCTAAGAAACTGAATTTTAAAAGTAACAGTATTAGAGACTTAAACCAAGATTTTATACCAGAAAAAGTAAAATGTAACCAGATCTAGAAACAGATATTTATTAAGATTTACTAAATCATATCAAGAAAAAAAGTCTCAAGAGAAATTTGAAAGTGTTACTGAGGAAAGGTCTCAAGAAAAATTTGGTGTTTTCTTTCCATTCTCTGAAGGAATAGAAATGTCATATTCTAAAAATACCCCAGATAAGGCTAAAGCATCAAGGTTAATTTTATCTCCTAGTTTTCCCAAATTTGAAGAAGTTATAAACCAAGGGGAAAGTGAAGGCCATGAGAATTTATAAACAGGAGATCGACAATTTTTATTAAATATTATTCATGAATGGGTCAGTCAGAAGCAACAAAAGTTAAAGGAAAAAGAGATAACCGAAGGATGGAAAAAGAGAAGTCCTATTTATAAACCGCCTTCTTTGATTTATGAATTTATACTGTGGTGGAAAACAAATCAAAATAAAAGAGATTTTATTAAGAAAACATTTATTCCAGCACTTTTACAACAGTTATTTTTTGTGTGTGTACATTAGAGCAATACAAGACTATAGAAGCTTTGTCAAAAAGATATTCCCATTTATAGGAAAGCATAAAAGAATCAGACAGACAGGTAAAAGAGACAGCAGATGAACTAAAAGCTTTACACAAAGAAATTAAAGAAAGAGAACAACAACATAAAGAGACATTTAATCAAATAGAACAGTTAGAAGAAGACATGAGGGAACAGAAAGAACAAGTAGCTAATCTGGAAAAAGAAGTGGAATTTAGGGATCATGAAATAAAAGCATTAGAAACAGCTTTGCAAGAAGCTATTAGACTGGGAACACAGCTTGGAAAAAAGTTGATGGTGAGGGGAAGGAAACCCTTTTAGAAGGAATAAAATGGGTATGGCAAATAGCTTCTGTATGGGGATATCAGCTGCCAGAACCAGACTGGGATAAGTTAACAGAAATACCGCTCAAATCCAGTTCCCAATGTAATAGTGCCACAACATATGGCTATACTTCATCAGTGACTCCTACTGCTCCAATATGGGAAAATAATACTGGAATAAAGTCAATGTATCCAGTTACACAGGCATTAGATAAAAGTGGATCTACTTACAGATCATTAACCCCTCAAGAATTACAGGCAGCGTTAATATATTTTAGGGGAAAATGGGACCCCTATAAAGATCCCTGGACTGAAAGAAGGGGAGAACTTGAGTAAGGAAAGGGAATATTTGGATGGTCCAGAGAAGACCTATGTTCTCTAACTATTACAATGATGCCAGTTGGGAAAAAGTTATTAAAAAATATGGGAAGGCAAGGCCAATTGGAATGACATTCAAGGATTTCTATAAGATATGTCACTTCATCCTAGAGTTGACTGGGGAAAATAAATGAAATAAAGTTAGGAGAGAGAGGAGATTTAGATGAAAATATTCATAGAAAATGGGGTGCTTACAGATCATATAGTGGTCAAGAAAGTCCTGAAATGGATAACCCAGCTTTCCTAGAAACAGTGTTAGAAAGATTACCAATTTGGTTGAAAAGGGCCATCCTGGTAAGGGGTCAACCTTGTACATATGATGATTTGTATAAAGCTTTGTTATCACTTTGGGAAATGAGGAAAGAATTAACAGATAAACCAAAAGAAGTTAAAACAATATATGTTAATGAAGGGGAAGTAAATGAAACCTGTGATAACACAATCAATAAAGGAAAGTACATGGTAAAATGCCAGAATTGTAAGATAGAAGGGCATTTAGCAAAGGATTGCTGGTCACAAGGTGGGGGTCAAGCTGGACAAGGACCTAATCATAACAACAAACAGGAAGAAAAAGAAAAGATAAATAGGGATGGAGTTCCTCAAGCTCTTCTGGAAAGATTGGAAAAATCTTGAAAAGAAGATGGCAAATCCTTTCTTATCCAGTTAGGAATTTGGGGTCTCTGTGGCCACCCTAAAAAATGGCTCTGATGGGAGGCCACATGCTCAAATTTGGGTAGGAGTCCACTTAGATATGCATTTAATAGATGTAGGGGCCACAGTTAGTATTACTATAACAACATTCCCAGGAACAAGAACTATAAATTTGCAAGGATTGAGAAGAAAAATCTCTCAAGCTCAAGTAAGTCTCCCTGTAGAAACAAAAATAGGGGAAGGCATCTTCCAGCATGCATGGGTATCAGGTCCTCATCTACAAAACATAATTTGAAATGACATCTTAAAACAAAGAGGTTACATTATAGATTTGTGTAATAGAGAATTGATTAAAGGACCATTAAATTAAATATTAGTCATCTCTGAAGCATTATGCAAATAAAATGTCAAAGACCCAGGACAGTATGATTTAGTTGAGTTATTAAAAACACCAATGCAAGAGTTGGGTCAGCTAATTTAGTGCTTTAAGGATATTTTTGCCAAACATAGGAATGATTGTGGCAAGTCCCTGACATTGTTCTTAAAGTAAAAGGCAGTCCCAAGAAACCTATAAAACAATATCCAGTAAAGAAAGAGGTAGAAATTGCAATACTAAATACTGTGAAAGCTTTAGAAGCTCAAGGGGTAGTGAGAAAAGTTAATTCACCAGCTAACAGTCCATACTTACATGTACAGAAACCAGATGGAAGTTATCATCTTACTGTTAATTACAGAGAACTTAATAAGGTGATACCTCATTCTTTGTCAATAGTAAGAAGCATGCCTGATCTTATTGCTCAGATTCAGGAAAAACTGAAAATTGTCTCCACATTATATGTGAGTAATGATTTCTGGAGTATTACTCTAGATAAAGACTCACAATGGAAATTTGCTTTTACTGTAGAATGTCAACAATATACTTGGACAATAATGCCTCAGGGCTTTCATAATGCTCCAACCATTTTTCATCATGTAATGCAGGAAATACTAAAACCACTACAATGTAGACCTTCTATTATTCAATACGTGGATGACATACTTGTAGGAAGAGAAAATGAAAAGCAGCACTTAAATCCACTAGCAGAAATTTTCCAAGCAATAAGGCAAGCAGGATTAAAACTGAACCATAAAAAGAGTTTATGAAATATTCTGTTACCTTTTTGGGTGTCATGGTATCAGCAGGACAAAGAAGCATTAGTGAAGACAAAAAGCAACTGATCAGTTACCAAATTCCAGTTACTGTCACAGGGTTAAGGCAAGCCCTAGGAATCTTTGGATTCTCAAAGGAAATGATACCAAATTATACAGGAAAAATAAAACCCTTGACTGATATGCTTAAAGAAAACAAAAAAAGGAGATGAACCTCTTAACTGGAATGATGAGTCACTAGCAGCTTTCTCTAAGATTAAGGAAGAACTTATTTCTGCACCTGCTTTGAGTGTCCCAGAAAGAGATAAAGAATTCATCATACAGTTTGGACACAATGGTCTAACTATGATGGCCACAGTGTTGCAAAAAAGAGGATCTCAGTATCAGGTTTTGGGTTATTATTCCTGAGCTATGAGTCCAGTTGAGAAAGGAATGAGAGAATGTGAGAAGCAAGCCATCATAGCAGAATGGTGTACTGAAGTAACATGCCATATGATTCAGGGCTCTCCAATTGTGCTACAGACCAAACATACTCCAGTGAAATACATGTAAGAAGGAAATCCAAAGGTCATGACTAATGCATGACTTGGTAGTAGCACTGCAAGTCTTGCAAATCTTGCAAATCCCTCAGATAAAGTTTTTATCAGAACTGTTTAATTACCAAGGGGAATCTCATGAGTGTCCTGACTTAGAAAATGAAGAGGAACACTTAAGGGTGGGCACCCAAATTATTGAAGGAGAGTCAGAATTGTATACAGATGGATCTAGATACTGGAGCTCTGAAAGAGGGTGTTTTGTTACAGGATGGGCAATATACAATACAGAGATCAAAGAACACAAGAAGGGTAGTCTCCCAGGGGGATGCTCAGCACAAACAGCTGAACTAGAAGCAGTAAAACAAGCCTTGTTATTGCCCAGACCTGTAAATATTTATACAGACAGTGAATATGTAGTCCAAAGCTTAACATCATCTGTTCCCATTTGGGCAAGGAGAGGTTTGATTACAGCTGATGGTAAACCAATCAGTCATCAGGAAGTGTTGACAGAAATTTGGAGTTTGATAAAAGATGAAAATCCTTCTACAGTGAATATTAATAAAGTCAAAGCTCACACACAGTCAGGCTAATAAAATAGTAGATCAGCTAGCAAACGAAGGGGCCCTTGACTCCAAAGAAACTTATCCAATACAAAACCTTCCTTAATACTGGGTATGGGAAGCAAATGACATGGAGGAAAAACCAATAAGGGAAATGGTACAAAATATTTTGAATAAGTGCAAATACAAATGGACTTACCTCTAAATCCTTTACCTTTACATTGTACAGCTTACTTTTTAAAGATCAGTGTACAGAGTATGAACATAGAGTGGAAAGTGAGGTAGGTAAAATTACCCAAATCCAGTGTGATGGGATCATCATAACAATTAATGTATGTAGATAAACAGTGACAGGAACAGATGAAATGAAGCCATTCTATGGTCATGGATTTAAACAAGGTGCTCATATGACCTTAAATGCAAAAATAAACAGAGATAATCAGCAGTTAGGAAGACTAGTAAAAATTCTAAGAGAACAGCCAAACATCATTAAGAAAGAGAAAATAGAAGAATTTGAAATAATACAAGGAAGTGAATGGAAATGGGTTAGATTTCCAGAACCTTGGTCAGTACCAGGAGAATTCAAAAAAGGTCCTTTACATAGAGTGCAAACAACTGAGCCTGAAAAGGGAAAAATGTTGTTAACTTATTATCATATTTTCCTAGGTCATCCAGGAAGGGAAAGACTACAACAATTTGTTAGTTCTAGATTTAAATGGGAAGGAATGACAACAGACATCCAAAATCTTACAGATAGATGTGCCACATGCCATCCACAGTGTGGGAAAATGAAATAGGAGAAAACAATATAGACTTCCACAAGCACTGGGACCCTGGGAAAGGGTACAAATGGATTTTGTAGGACTTCTTTCAACAGCACCAGGAGGGTTTCATTTCTTACTTACTTTGATAGATAAATATACTGGATGGGTAGAAGCTCATCCAACAAAAAAAGAAGATGCAAACTCAGTAGTTAGAATAATAAGTGAAAGGATCATCCCAACATGGGGAGTGCCCCAAGAAATACATAATGATCAAGGGACTCACTTTACTGGAAAAATGACAAAAGAAATGTGTAAAATTTGGGGAACCAAGCAAAGGTTTCATACCCCTTACCATCCTCAGAATTCTGTAAAAGTCAAAAGAACTAACAGAACTCTAAAGGAAGGATTAAAGAAAATGATTTCTGAGTATGGGAATCATTGGGTAAAACATTTACCCAACATTTTGATTAAGATGCAAAATTCTCCTCAAGGATGTGGGTTAACTCCACATGAACTAATGGTGAGCTGACCCATGAATTTACAAGCAGGATAAATCCCTTATGGGATACCATTAGAAGAAAAAAAAATGTGGGACCAGCTCCAAGACTAATTCAGTTGGGCAAAAGGGAGAGTCTGGGAAGCTGGACAAGCCCACAATCTAGAAATTTGTAAACAAAATAAGATTTGGGAATCAAGGGAGATACAAGTGGAACAAGGAGATCTTGTAATGTTCCACCAGTTTGGAAATAAAAGCAAATGTGATTCAAAATGGATAGGACCCTACATTGTTACCAAAGTGGGGTTAGTGACTGTACAAGTCCAGCCATATAAAAATCAGCCACCAAAAAATGGTTGGATTCATAAAAACCATGTTAAAAGATTAAAATGAAGGGGAGAAAACTGAATAATTTATAAATGTAATAAATGATATAAAGGGACATAATATCCGCTACAACTAAGAACACAATTTTTTTCTCTTCCAAAAAATATTGAATCATGAAAATCCTGATATTAATCGTGATCCTGACAAGTTTTTATTCATCCATACAAGGAAAGATAAACTTCAATGCCTTTACCAAATCAATGCAAATGTACTCAGCATCTTTGAATGCTAAATAATGTTGGATCTATGCTGAGATACCACAAGATGCAAACAGTGGAATTCCATTACGACCTATTCCATTTACCCTTCTGGAGATGCTGAACCTTACAAATCAAGAATGGATTCCAAGAAATAACTCTATCCCAAAGACACACCCTTTCTTGAGGCTTGTTCATACAAATGTAACTGCTGATGTTTGTTTATGAGGAGAAGGAAAAAGTAATCACCCATTTCTTGTGAAAAATTATTGTAGTATTATTTATGCTATCAGAAATGTCAGTGAACAATGTTTTGAGCATTTTAATAATGAATGAAACTTGCTGAACATTTAAAAAAACTAGAACTAAACATTGGATTACAACATGGATGGTTCCAATTCGAGCAGCCATATATTACATATGTGGTAATAAAGTGTACAAATGGCTTAATGAGAACTGGACAGGATTTTGTTATTTGGGACATATAATTCCATCCTTTAGACATACTACAACATTACCTGACTCCAATATTAGAAATGTTAGATTAAAAAGACATATTAACATAGAAAAAATGGATGTAGGAGATGATGTCCTTGCAGGAGCAGCACTTTTTCCATTCTATGGAGCAGGGAAAGCTATTTGGGAAATTAAAAAATTGGCAGGATTATTGGAGGAATTAAGTAATGCTGCATTTGAAGCAATAGAAGAAGTTACTTTAGAAATTACTGCCATGAGAACTATGGTCTTATAAAACCGCACAGCATTAGATTTTGTTCTTGCTAGTAAAGAAGGTATCTGTGCATTAATAGGAGAGGAATGTTTTATATTCCTAATAATGAACCTGAACTCAGGAGTCACCTCAAGCTAATTGAAGAAGTTGCTCAAAAAGCACAAATAGAAAAAGAAACATGGTTCTCTTGGCTGAATGGTTCTATCAGTAGCTGGGAAAGAAATATAATGCAGCTTATACTGG